>NW_007249327.1:247172-305016 GCF_000164805.1 Carlito syrichta | reverse complement strand
CTGGGGCCTTGGCCCTGGGCCCAGGACCTGGGGGCAGTTGCAAGGATGCAGGATGGGGGGCTAGTGCGACCGGGACATGGACTTTGAGGAATGAGACCCCGCGTCTAACCCCGCCACCTCCCCCCACCACCACTAGGAGTTACTGTTTGGTTCCAGAAAAGAGGGCGCAATCTGCCACCGGATTGGGGGTCGTCTCTTGCTGCCCTTCGCATAGTCACTGTCCGGAGACGCTCCTCAGGACCCCGAGTAGCGGAGCAAACTTTTGCGGGCCCGATCACCCCTTGGATCTGCAACGCAGAGCCTGCGGGACCAGGAAGGAGAAGGCGGTCACCTTCACTGTCCCAGTGGTGCTGCATGCCTGCACCCAGGCCCGCGGGGCATGCTACAGTGCTGTGCTGGACTGCTGGGTGCGCCGCGCACCTAGTAGGTCAGCGAGCTGTGGGGCCTGTAGTCAGTAGGCTGCAAGAGTAGGCACAAAAGACGTAGGGGTTCGGGGTTAGGACACTAGTAAGCTGGGTTCCACTGTCACCTTCCTCGCAACCGCCACCGTGTGACTTGAGCAACAGACTTCTGCACTTTCCTCCTCTGGAAAATGGGAAAACCGCTGGGTGTGTGCCCACTATACCACGCACCAGCTGCCCGTCTCCCTTCTGGTCTGAAATTCTGTCTCTCTGCACGTGGAGGACTTAATCCAGTCTCCTTCTCCCTTCGACGTCAGCTTCTGGTCCAGGAAGGGGTGGATCCCTTTACCCAGTTCCCCAGAGGGAAACTTTCCTTGCCTCCCTGCAAAGCAGTGTAGGAAGGGGCGGGACACGTTTCTGGCATTTCAGAAGCACAGGCACTCGGGAGTCCCAGCCATCTCACTTGCCATCTTCGTGTGCTTATACAGAAGGAACTGTATTGGCGCATTATTGAAATTCTAAGGCTAGAACTCTCTTAAGATGAGCAGTAGATTGAGCACTGGCAGAGAGCACTGGCAGAGCAACGTGCCAGTGTAACACCAAGCAAGTCATTTCTCTGGGCTTCAGTTTCCTCATCTGTAAACCGAGACTTGACCCAGCAGCTGTCTGGCTTATGCTGTTCTGGCATTCTCCCTTCTATTTGAATACACTTCTCTAATATTATCTTATATTCTCGAAATCGCCTATTTAAAATAGGGATTTTTAAGTCTTTTTTTTTTTCCAGAAGAAACAGGCCCAGAGACTAAGTAAAATGCTCAATTTCTGGCATTTTCCCTAAAGGGAAAACCCAAATTGGAACTTAGAACCTGGGAAGTTTGTCCACGGCTGAATGCTACAGCTTCAGACATGAATGACTTCAGAATCTGAGCTAGAAGTGGCCCAGGGTTTTATATCTTTTACACTCTTTTTTTGGGGGGGGAGGGTGAGAAGCACATTGTTAATATACAGCAACAAGGCTCTAAGATCCTGCAACCCAGGTATCCAGCAGGGCTTTGCTCAAATATCTATTTATTTTGCATGGGACCAAGTCCTCAACAGATACAAGTTGACTGATGGAAAATCAGCCCATGAGGAGGCAAGGGAAGACTACATCTCAAAGTGGTTTGTGGGCTTTGTTACTTGGAAACTCTTCTGGTTAAAGACTATGAATAAAAAGCTATTGGCAAAAATGGTGCTGGGAATTTTCAAATATTCTTTGCGCCATGTTCATTCACCGAGTTCTAGTATTCAGCCCTAGGCTGTGAGTCCTTAAGACAGCAGGGACTGCCTTGATCAGATCCATGGTCCTCAACATTTGTTCCCTCAGTAAATGATCCCCGAATTGGATTTGATTGTTAATAATGATTATCACCAGGGTTAGTGCTTGATCTGCTTGAAAATCCTTAGAGGGAAACCAGAACATCTACAATTAACATTTAAATGGTGATTACGGTCACTTTATATCTGCTTTATTTTCCTCGTGAGATTATATTGATTGGGGGAAGATATAAAAATAATATGCTAGGTAAATAAACTTTCAACAGAAATAAAACTGCTCCTTTAAGAGTTCCAGACCCCCATAACCCCTCTGGTACACTTTCTTCCCAATCAGCAGGAGGACCAAGCAGAAGCAGAAGGAGCCAGCAAGATGCAGCACTCTGAACAGAAGTGCCTGCGGGAAGGAGAGAAGAGACAAGTGGTGCCGGCTGCTGCTTCAAAAGAGGGGCAGGGGCTTTCCCTTCCTCAGATCAAAACCAAGCAGGAATACTGGGTTGGATAGATGCTCGCACCTCCTAGCCACCCTCCTGGAACAGGAATGAGACTAAGAGAGGCAACCTGAAGGGGCCAGAATATTTCTGAGGACAGCCAGCCCAGGTCCAGCACATATTCACTGGGCATCAGCTACTGGGCAGGGTAGAAGCTTTGTCATCTCTGATCCAAGGAGTGCCTTCTCCTTTCCTCCTCCTTCTGTGCATCCCTGGCTTTGATGGGGCCAGAAGCCTTAGAACTTAGCTCTTTAGTGAGCCCCTAGATAAGTTGGCAGGTGTGCTGCATCCAAGTCATGCTTCCTCTACCAAAAGCTGGGAGGAGGGAAGGGAAAGCAGATTGTAGGGAGTGCAGTATCAAGAGGAAATCAAAAGGTATCTTAAGGTAATAGCCACTGCTGCTGTCATACTGACAGCTCAGCATGTAGCCTGGGGGGAAAGGTCAAGTTGCTTTCCTCTCTATCCATTCCTTTTGGCATCTAAGGTGGAAGACTCCTCTGGGCTAGCCTGTTTCCCTGATATTGGGTAGAAAAGCCCCTTCTGACCTAGCAGGGCCCACCTCAGCCCCTAACCTCACAACTCTCAGTACAACCCAATATTTCAGAAGCTTTGGATGCCAAATTCTTTCCCTCTACCCCTTCCCTCTGTTGGCTTCTCCTATTCTGACTTCTCCCCCCTCCCCACCATGCACCTTACCAATCTCCTGCATCCACAAAACTCCAGCAGAGAGGAACCCACTGGGAGGATCCTTGGGCCAAGAGAAAGCCATCTTTTCAGCCTGGAAAAGATCGAAACTAAGACTCCATGACCCAATCCATTGAGGTAAAACTAGAAATCATTTTCAATAGGGTTAGTTTTATAGAAATGCTGATTCTCAGGTTTTCCAAAGTGAGATTTTTTTTGCTTGAATTACCTTTAAAAGGGTTTAATTTGTAGTTCCAGGTACTATTCTTCGTTTCAAAGAATTTGAAACTCTCCATTCTTGCAGTTGTACTAAAGATACTGCCATGCAGGTTCTAGTAGATAGTCTAAAAATTAAGATTAATTTAAGAAAGTTTCACCGTATATGTCAGTTTCAGGAAATGAACAAATTGACAGCGTGTGATACATGTGTCATCCTGTCACACCTCGGATTTCCACTTAAAATATTAAGCATTTGCTTCTGACCTGGTATGCTGTCAGGCTGACTTACTTTCTAGGAGGAAATTGTGATCAAGGCTACAGCTCATCTGAGGAAGCCTGCTGGAGATAATTCCATGGGTTCCATTGGGACTACCAACTTCCATTGTTGTGACTTCTCTTCTGGCAGAGCAGCATGGTGCTGTTGTGAATTTATAATGGACTGACATGACTCTCTGAATTTGGGGTGGTGTCTACACATAGGCCACAATATCCCGCATAATCCTTGTCAAAGGAGCACTTCTATCCTTTAAATCTCAGAATATCTGAATTGTACCATGTCAGTCCTTTGCACAGAGTGTAAGCCTCATGAGGGTAGGGCCTGAGTTGGTGTCATCAAAACTGAGCACAGTGTCTAACACATGGTGGGCTCCTCCAGGGTCTATCCAACCAATCACTCTGTAGGTGGCTGTCCCAGGAGTTGATTTCAGATTAAGTCACGACAATTCTCTCAACTTAGGATGCGTCTCGTGAATATACATATGTCATTTTTTCACAGCTCATGGTTCCACCACTTTACAGGTTGGATCTCAATCATGTATTTTGACTGAAAGACCCTACCCATGGGTTTTCTGGTTGTCGTGGACAATGATCCAATTTCAGAGCTCTTCCAAAGTCCCTGGATCCGGGTTCTTACTGGGTTCTAAATATGAAACACTATCTAACCTTGTGTTATTCAACTGCTTAATTAGGTTTACGGTGCTTGCAAGGTGATACTATTCTGATTTTATGATATGTTGTAATTCTGTGTACATGCTTAGCACAACAATAAAAACAGACAATATTGACTCAGCCTTTATTATATACCAGGCACAGTGCTAAGCATTGTGCATACATTATTTAATTTATTCTTCACCATGATTCTCTAAGGTAGGTGCTAGTATTATACATATTTTGCAGGAGGAAATCAAGACTCCCAGATGCTGAGTATTTACCCAAAGTCACAGAGCTCATAAGTGCCATAGCCTGGCTCTGCCCCAAGGATGTTACTGCCAAAACCTATGTACTAATCCATGCTGCCATACCACCCCCATTCTGCATTCATGAGGAATTTCATCTCACCGTAGCTCTGTGAGGTAAGCAAGGAGCAAATTATCTCCATCTGACAGTAGAGGAAACTGAAGTTAAGTGACTTCACCAAAGTCACATGGTGACACAGCAGAGTAGTTGAGGCTGGGCACCAAGTCCAGTGCTTGTCCTATTTACCACATTGTTGTTTATAATCTCAGAGTTACCCTGATAAATACCCTGGGAGTTTGGGACTGCAGTGGCATCAGTTAACTGTTGGATTAAAAAAAAATTCTCATGGTGCAATTTCCCTAATCTCAACTGTGGCTGAATTGGGGGAAGCCAGTTGGCTGAGCCATACCCTTGTATTAAAGAAAGTCAGTCTAGTAGGCAACAGGAAGCAAGAATATGGTGGAGCAATTCTTACTTCATCATTTATGGACACTCAGATAGGTCTTTTTCCTGGAGATTAGAAAATTAGGGCTAAGAAACCTCTGGTCGACTGTTGGGGAGCACACGGTGGTAGTCTGCAAAGCATCCATGGGGAATTCTTTTCTGCATAGCACGATGCTTCTACGCAATGGTGAATCCCTGGCTCCCTCACTTAACTTCTTGAGGGCTCCACTTCCGTGTCTATAAATTAAGGGAGTTGGAAATGGTCCAGCTCTGACATTCTATGACTCCTCGGTTTGAAGTCGCTTTATACAACCTCCAGTCCATGGCCAAATGCAGATGGGCAATTTACAATGATGAGGAAGGCCAAGTGAAGAGTCACCTCAATCACCCAGGTCAATCATCTTCATTCCTGATAGGATGATTGAGAAGTCTACTTCCTGGAGTTCCAAGTGCTGTTCCTTGGCTGCTCTCATCAACCCATCAAGCAGCGTGGCTGTCAAGAGTCTCTTCGTGGAGCCAAGGATTGAAGAGCTGGATTCCAAAGGGAAGTCAACTATTTTTCCAGTGGCCAGAGGAGAAACCCAAAGTATATGAAAGTATTTTGTAAATGGTGAAATGCCCCAGATAAATGTATATTCTCATCATCCCTACAGTTGGTGTCTCAGAGGCTTCTTTATCAAGTGACATCAGTAGTCCTAAGTGCACTGGCTATATTCATAGGGTTTTTCCTAGGTTTTTCCTTTTTATTAGTTTGCTTGTTTGCAAAAGAGCACATGTGGTATGGGTTCCAGTTCCTTGTTAATAAGTTGCAAGCTTTGATGCTTTAAAAAAAAAAAAGATTTTAAAGATGTGGGGTACAATTCAGGGTTAGGTATGCAAATGAGGGTAAAGTTTGTATTGTACAGGTAAAGTTTGGGCCTCACTTTGCTCCCCACGTCACCTGGTTTGAGATCAGGTATGCTTATTGATGAAGTGTATCCTCCTGCCCCTCTCCCTCCTCTAGCAGTTTCTCACTACTGCCAATTCCTTTCTTATAGTATTATTATAATTGTTCAGGGTCCGCTTATGAGTGAGAACATGTGATACTTAGTTCTTTGTTTCTATGATAGATCACTGAGTATTACAGGCTCTAAATTCATCCAAACTGCTGCAAAGTTGATAATTTTGTCCTTCTTTATGGATGCATAATATTCCATTGTGTATATGTACCACATTTTTTTAATCCAGTCTACTTTCGATGGGCAGTATAGTGGGTTCCGTGTTTTTGCTATTGTGAATAGTGCTGCAGTAAACATGCATGTCCGTGTATCTTTTTTGTAGAACGATTTGAGTTCCTCCGGGTATACTCCCAGAAGGGGGATTGCTGGGTCATATGGGGGTTAAATTTTAGATCTTTTAGGAATCGCCAAACTGTTTTTCACAGAGGCTGTACTAGTTTATACTCCCATCAACAGTGTAGAAGTGCTCCCTTTTCCCTTCATCCACTTCAGCATCTGTTATTTTTTGTTATTGATGATGGCCATCCTGACTGGAGTTAGGTGGTATCCCAGTGTAGTTTTAATTTGCATTTCTTTGATGATTAGTGAGACTGAGCATGTATCTGTTGGCTTTTTGATGCTTTTAATGTAATATTTATTAAGAGGTATAAACTTCTTTTTATTTGATAATAATTTTTAGAAAGGGCTCAGATCATGAATTTTTATATTGACATATTTAAGGGGTTTTAAATATATGTCTTTGTTTAATGTATCCCAATTATTAACATAGTGAGAAATTTATTTTTCTAATAAGTTGCTAACAATCAAATCCTTGCCGCTGTCATTAATAGAAATGAAATGACTGCCTAAAGTCAACTTTTAGCTGCTTCTGCCTTTCTATTTCAGGAAGTGGAATGCGTTAAGCCCCCTCAAGGTCTGAATTATTCTTGAAAGCCTTGATGCTTGGGCTCAGGGATGGCCATCAGAGATACAATTTAGGCTGTGTTGTTCCATGGGTGAGAGGAGAGCAGAGGTCTCAACTTTAGGAACTTTTGCCTAATCATTGCCCCTCCTGGGAATTGCTACCCCAAAGAGGCCATGCTGCCCTGTCACTTGGTGGTCATTCCTTCCTCCTTCTACAACAATTGAACCAGATCAGAATGATCGGAATGATGTAGAGTCAACCTGGACTTTAGCAAGTACGTGGCTGAGAAGACTTTCCACTACTTTCCTAAAGGTACCACTTGGGCTCTTTCTTCCCTAGACCTGTAACAACTTCAATGAATCAGATGCCTCTAGATGCGCTGCCAAGGATAAGGAGTCTTCACTGAACAGGCAAGCCAGTGCCTGCCCTTTTCCACCTGATGGTCTACTTTGCATCACCATGAAGGATCCAATTTAAAGGTATACTCCAGGCCGAAGTTCCTTCACAATCTTCTGAGACTGTAGCATGGAAGCATGTCATATCCCTCACCAAGCTGCACTTCAAGGTGTCACACTTGAGATTCAATGGCATTTTCTGATGTCAACTGTCCATACTTTATGGCTTTACTTATCAGAACATGACTTTTTTTTCCCTTAAATTTAAATATGTCAGGAACACGATGACCTCAAGAAAGACTTTTTCTTTTCTGCTTCCATTTAGTTTTTTATTTTTTATAGCATAGAATCATAAGATATCAGTACTGCCAGGGACTTTATTGATTATCTGTAGCCCAACAGAGGTCCAGATTACTCACCAAGATCACACAGCTAATTATATGAGTCAAAACGATAACCAGGATTCTTAAGTCTCAGCTGAATGCCCAAATCATGCAGTCTTGAAATCTTAAGCCATTGTATTTGGTACCATTTTATATCATAAAATACTTGGTGTCATTTGAACTATTAGTTAAGGAAAGTCTTATCCTTTGGAGAAAAATACAAATTCCATTTAACAGTCTGTGAGAGAATTGCTGACTTTTTTGAGGATTGATAGTCTCTGTAATCAATAGTCTTTAAAAAATGTTAATTAAGCTCCCAGATTAAGATTCCAGGTTAAGTAGACATTTTTCCCATACCATTGCTTGAAAAAAGAAAATGATAAGCTCTACTTTGAAAACAAATGTAATTTACTTTATTTAAAAATCTGGCCTTCCTGGAATGAATTATACTGGCTCTATTGACTGTAAGGTACCAAACTAATTTTCAGTTAAAGAATAAAACCCAAAACAAAGTCACAGGCTCTGAGGTGGAAAATTTTCTGGCCATACTTCATGTTCCATCATGCTCACTAATAATGTGTGTTTTCTCCAAGATGGTGTCATTTACATAGCATATATAAAGTCCTTCATACAGTCTTCTCTCTGCCTCCTCAAATTGCTCCTTCAGTTCTTTTCATAATATAATCCTTTAGTACCTGTTCTGATCTGCTGTATTGAGTTAGAGGAAATGTTTTGCCTAGGCCAAATGGCAACCATATTCTATCTCTGAAGCAGGCAAAACATTTGCTTACTTTCTTATCCACCTCAAGTACATTAAAAGCAAATATAATGAGTTTGAAGAAACTCTTTTCATCTCATATTTGTGATTTTCTGAAGAATGAAAATATTACTTGGTATTTTCCTCTCATTTTCACATGGCCCAGTTTGGGTCAAAGTATCTACTTTCAACCAAAAGCACATTTTGAGTGGCTTTTACAATGCATTAACCTCTATTAACAGGCCTCCAAGTAGCCAGTTAGAGCCTCTACATAGCATTCATCAAAGTCTAGTTTCTAGAAGTTCACTAATAAAAAGATGATTGAACGTTTCTGCAAAAATGTGTTTATGGTTAATTTTGTTAAAGGTTGAACAGGCATCAGGACCATTGATAGGAACAAGACATTCACGATCTCCATAAGAATAGTAAGAAAACTATAAAATAAGGAACAGACTTCTTACAATTAATCCATTAGTCAAGGGCCTGGTGTTCCTCTTGGACCTCCGACAGAACTTCAATCAGCAATCAATTTGCTTAAGAGCATGTAGGCTATTGTGACGCATAAACAGAGACTTTCTATACAAACTAGGAATAATGACGAAACTTTTTTAAAGAGTTCTTTTAGAGGTGCCAAAAAGTATGCCTACTGGAAAAAAAGCACAGGTGGCATTTTCTGGCATTTTGAACTATACAAACACGTCCTCTATAAACGTTGACATGTCTATATGTAAATATAGATATCAATATTGCTTCTATGACATAAATGTTTTCTAAATTGCTGAAAGTCTCACAAAAATTTTAACGTGCAACATATATTTTTAATTTTTCAAACTGATATATCATAGTTGCACATATTTTGGGGGGTACATGTGATATTTTGATACCTGTATCCAATGTGTATTGATGAAACCAGGGTAATTGAGACATTTATCATCTCTAAAATTTTTGCGTTGAGAACATTCCAGTTCTTCTCTTCTAGCTATGTTGAAATATGCAATAAGTTACTGTTAACTATACTCTCTCTACAATACTATCAAATACTAAAACGTTTTCCTTGTCTCCAGCTGTATTTTTGTATCCGTTAATCAACTACTGTTTGCAGCCTTTACTAACCACTATTCTACTCTCCATCTCCATAAGATACAGTTTTTTAGCTCCTACATATAAGTAAGAACATGATATTTGCCTTTTTGTGTCTGGCTTATTTTGCTTAATATAATGACCTCCAGTTCCATTCGTGTTGCTGCAAATGACAGGTTTTCATTCTTTTTGATGGATGAATAATATTCCATGTGTATAGATACTGCATTTTCTCTATCCATTCATTCACTGGTGGAAACTTAGATTGATTTCATAACTCGGCAATTGGGTGGAGTGCTGCAATAAACATGGGGGTGCAGATATCGTTTTGATATACTGATTTCTTTTCTTTTCAATACATATCCAGCAGTGGGATTGCTAGATCATATGGTTGTTCTATTTTTAGTTTCATAAGGAACCATCATACTCTTTTATATAGTGGCTATACTACTTTACCTTCCCACTAAGTGTGCAAGCATTTCCCTTTTTCGTCATCCTCATTAGCATTTATTGTTTTTGTTTTGTTTTTTATCTTTTATTAATAGCCATTCTTACTGGGATGAGAAAATATCCGATTATAGTTTTTATTTTCATTATACTAATTATTAGTGATGGTAAGCATTGCTTTCAAATACCGGTTGGCCATTTATATGTCTTTTGAGAAATGTCTATTCAGGTCATTTGCCCATTTTAAAATTGGATTATTTGAGTTTTATTAGTTATTGATCTGTTGCCAACTCATTTTTGGCAAGCACACCAATAACATACATTGGGCAAAAGATAGTCTCTTTAATAAATGGTGTTTGGAAAACTAGATATCCATATGCAAAAGAATGAAACTATATCCCTGTCTCTCATTATATAAAACGTTAACTTAAAATGGATTAAAGATTTAAATGTAAGACCTGCAACTATGGCATTATTAAAGGAAAACATTGGGGAAACACTACAAGATATAGGTCTGGACAAAGTTTTGCTTGTTTGTTTGTTTTTTTATTAGACCTCAAAACACAGGCACCAAAAACAAAAATAGACAAATATACCAAACTAAAAATCTTCTGCACAGCAAAGAAAACAATTTACAAAGTGACGAGATCTTACAGAATAGGAGAAAATATTTGCAAAATATCCATCCAACAAAGGATCAATAACCGGAATATACAAGGAACTCAAACAACTCAACAGTAAAAAACACATTCTCATCATAGAATTTTAGAGCTCAAAGGAAACTTGAGGATTATGAATCAGTTATGACATTTTGCAACTGAGGATAAGGATCAGAAAAAGAAAACGAGCAGAGCAAAGTTTAATAGCTTTATGAAAAACAGAGTCAAAATTCCAACCCATGTCTCCTGCCACAAGCTTAGTGCTCCTTTTTCTCCATCACAATGTTTCTCCTGAAAAACACACCAGTAGTTGGCATCTTCTAGAGGAGTAATATAACTTCTAAACCCCATAAAAAACTAGCAAGGCAGTCCTCCAAATGAAATGACTAAAAATGAGGAGTGGGAGTTGAGTCAATAACCACATGAAGAAATATTATTCAGCCATTATAGTTATGTTTACAAAAGTTTGGTAATAACCTGAAAAAAATCTTTTATTATGAAAGACAATGTATGTTATGAAATCATATAAACATTATGGGCCTGAACTACACAAAACAGATGCATAGAAAAAAGACTGGAAGGAAGCAAATGTACCACAAAATAAATATAGTCTCCAGTGGGAGGTGAGGGAGTGAGATGGGGGTGATTTATTTTTCTATTTTTCTGTTTTCCAAAAATTTTTATAATGCTCCTGTGTTACCTTTTAAATAAAAATTTTTGTAGCATCTTTCATATTTTTGTAAAAAAATAGGTTGATTCTGCATTCAGATTGTGCTAGGGTCTCCACAGAATGTCCCCAAGGCCAATCCCCACTGGGTCTCAAAAATGTGTCTTTTCTCTGAGAGATGTAAATTAGCAGAAATCTTCTCAGTGAGGTATATTCCTGGGAAGAAGTGAAAAGAACAATCTATTTTGGAGACAACTCCATTGAAGGAAATTGAAAAAGGTGGGGAAGTCAGAGAGAACGTCCTTGTTACATCTGATTCAAACTGTGTAGAGCTCCATATATTCGCACTAATGAAAACTCAGCAAGGATTCCTGAAAGACCCTACAGCAATTCAAGTCAGCAAACAGAACCTATGAACATGCAGGAATTTGGTTTGTGTATTTACTCCTGAGAACATTTAAGGCTTTGCGCTACCCCAGGATTTTACTATAATTCCTGGAAGGAGAGGTTCAGTGTTTTGTGTGTTTGTGGTTTTTGTGTGTGTGGTTTTGTTTGTTTACTTTTTTATTATGTTTATTCTTTATTTTATGCATTTCTTCTCAGAACGATAGCTTCAAAAGGGTGCATTTTTTTTTCTTTTTTAAATTTATTTCTATAGCTTTAGGGAGTAAAAATAGTTTTAAGTCTAGACTTTACATGCACCCTCCACCCCCATCTATGCACATTGTACCCAACTGGGGATTGTTCATCCCTCTCCTCCTCCCCACCACTTCTGGATCTCAGGTGTCCATTATAGCATCTTAACAAGCATTCTCTATGTCTTTGTCGTTCCTTGGTTTAGCATCCACTTATATGTGAGAACATGTGGTGTATGGTTTTCTGTTCCAGAGTTAGGTCACTATTCAGCCATCAAAAAGAATGAAATAATGTCTTTTGCAACAACTTGAACAGAATTGGAGAATAAGGAGCTAAATATTTTTATCTGTCTTTTTATTTAGAAATAATTTTAGACATACCAAACAGTTGCCAGACTATTGTATATACTTTCACCCATCCTCCCCTAATGTAAAATATCTTACATAATCATATACAAATGATCAAAACCAGGAAATTAAAATTGGTACAGTACTAGTAACTAAGCTGCAGGAATTATTCAAATGTCACAATTTTCACCCTCATGACATTTTTCTTGTCTGAGGATTCAATCCTGGATCCCACACTGCATTTAGGCATTCTGTCACCTTAATCTCTTCCAGTCTGAGATGGCTCCTTAGTCTGTCCTTAACTTTCATAATGTTGCTCATTTATTTTTAGAGTGCCTTTCAATTTGACTTTGTCTGATGCTTTCTAATGATGGATTGAGAGTATACATTTTTGACAAGGATATTACAGAAGTGATACTGTACCCTTTTCAATGTGTCACATCATGGGGTTCATGTTGCTAATATGTTAGCTCTAGTGATGTTAACCTTGATCACCTGGTTAAAGTGGTCACTGGCTTTCTCCACTGAAAAGTAATGATTTTTCTTTGTAATTCTTTCTTGGGGAAGATCTTTTGAGACTATGAAAATAATCGGTATCTCCTAAAATATTTGCCCGCTTGACCCAGTCAAGTTGCCACATACAATAAACCATCACAACAGTTGAGGAAACTGAAGCTTCAAGAAATTAATTTATTCAGTCTCACACTGCTGGTAGGTGGCAGAGCCAACACTCAAATCGTTGTCTGTTCATCTCCAACATTCCATTTCTTTCCTTGACCGCCCTCAGTTAGAAAGTGAAAAGACTCAAAGAAGGTGAAAGACTTGCTGAAGTCACAAATTAAGCAGGATTGGCACCAGATCCAGGGTCTACTGACAGCTCATTTTTGACCACGCTGTTTTGGGAGACTTCAGCTTAATCTATTTTTATAGGCAGTCCTTTCCCCCACAGTCTCCCTAGGCATGTTTTCCACTGGATTTTAATCAGTAGATTTTATTAAGACCTAATGAGCATGCTTATCAATTTTGGAAAGGTCTTACATTATAAGGGGCTCTTTATGATAGAAGATTAAGCTTGTTTTAAAGTACAGTTGATCCTTGAACAATGCAGGGGTTAAAGGCACTGACCTCCAGCATAGTCAAAAATCTACAAATAAATTTTAACTCCCCAAAACTTAATAACCAATTGCCTACTCTTGAGAAAAAATCTTGCTGATAACATAAATGATCAATTTATGCATATTTTGTATGCTGTATGTATTAAATGCTATATTCCTCATTACTTAAAGTAAGCTACAGAAAAGAAAATGTTATTAAGAAAATCATATGGACGAGAATATGCTCAGTATTCATTAAGTGGAAGGGGATCGTCCCAAAGGTCTTCATTCTCATCTTCACGTTGAGTGGGCTGAGAAGGTGAAGGAAGAGGAGGGATGGTCTTGCTGTTTCAGGATGGCAGAGAAAGAAGAGGTGGAGGAAATGGAAGCGGAGGCAGGAAATGCAGGCACACTTAGTGTAACTTTTACTGACATGTAAGAGACCTGTGCAGTTCAAGCCCATGTTGTTCAAGGGTCAACTATCATCCCTAACCCCTTCTTCTTACAGCCAGGCAGTAGTGCTCTCACCTGCTCACGAATCTGCAGCAAAAAAGTAAAGTTTGATCAACAAATTTTCTATAATTCCATTGATTTAATGTAGTAATCTAGAGATATTTAAACAATTATTTAGAAAACCCTAAACAAATTCAATATTTTTGATGCTTGAAAAATTCCCCACCAAAATATATGCTAAATCTAGAAAAAAATCCGAAAATACAAATCAATATAAAAAAATATTACCAGAAATGTGATTATCTTAAAACCTTGAGCAAATATGCTCCATTTTTCTGAGCATATTTTGTTCACCTAAAAAATTTCAACTTCAGATTCTTGGGATGTTGAAAAGGAAAATGACTATTAGGTTCGTAATAGCCCCTAGCTCATGGTAGGTGGTTGATTTGAATTATCTTTTCTGCCTACTCCATGCTTGTTCTTACCATCCTCTGCTTTAGAGGTGAGCAAATGTTTTTTAACTATATGTGCCAAAAGGTACTTACTTATTTTTCAACAAACTTTACTTATTTTTCAACAAACTTTATTTTTAGAACACTTTTAGTTTCACAGCAAAATTGGACAGATGGTACAGAGATTTATCACATGCCCTCTGTCCCCACACAAGCATAGCCTCTCCCGTTATCAAAATCCCCTGCCAGAGTAGTACATTTGTTGCAATTATTGAACCTACATCGACATGTCATTATTGCCCAGGTCCATAGTTTACATTAGGGTTCACTCTTGATGTCGCACATTCTATGGGTTTGAACAAATGTATGACATGTGTCCACCACTACAATATCATACAAAGTAGTTTCACAACCCTAAAAATCTTCTGTTCTCTATCTATCATTCTTCCTTTTCCACTTAACCCCAGGTAACCACTGATCTTTTTACTATATCCATAGAGTTGCCTTTTTCAGAATCATTTAGTTGGAATTATACAGCATGAAGCCTTTCAGATTGACTTCTTTCACTTAGTAATATACATTTAAGTTTTCTCCCTATCTTTCCATGGCTTGATCACTCATTTCTTTTTAGCTCTGAATAATATTCCATTGTCTGCATGTACCCCAGATGATTTATCCATTCACTTACTGAAGGACATCTAAGACATCTAAGTTGCTTTCAAGTTTTGGCAATTATGAATAAAACTGTTACAAACATCTAGGTACAGGTTTTTGTGTGGACATGAGTTTTCAGCTCCTTTGGGAAAATACCAAGGAACACAATTGCTGGATCTTATGTTAAGAATTTGTTTGGTTATGTAAGAACCCGCCAAGACATCTTGCAAAGTGGCTATATCACTTTGCATTCCCACCAGTAAAGAATGAGAGCTCTTGTTGCTCCTTACTCAGCAGCATTTAATATTGCCAGTGTTCTGGATTTTAGTCATTCTAATAAATGTGTGGTTGTATTTCATTGTTATTTTAATTTTATTACCCTGAGGACATATAATGCACAACATCTTATCATATGCTTATTTTCTATCTGTATGTTTTCTTAATGATGTGTTGGTTAAGGTGTTTGACCCACTATTTAGTCAGATTGTCTGTTTCTGCATTGTCGGGTTCTAAGCATTCTTTCTGTATTTTGGATAACAGTCCTTTATCAGATGGCTTTTACAAATATTCTCTCCCAATCTGTGGCTTGCCTTTTTATCCTCTTGACAGTGTCTTTCACAAAGCAGAGATTTTTAATTTTTAACAATGCCCGGTTTATCCATTTTTTTCTTTATGGATTGTGACTTTGGTGTTGTATCTAAAAAATCATTGCCAAAACCAAGGTCACCTAGATTTCTTTCTTGCTTATTTTTTCCTCACAGATAGGGTCTCCCTATCTTGATTAGGCTAGCCTCAAACTCTTTGCCTCAAGTGATATTTTCACCTCAGACTCCCAAGTAGCTGGAACTACAGGTTTACACCACTGTGCCCAGCTTACTGTGATGTTTTAATGATGATGCTCTATTTCTATCTTTTCTTCTACATGTATTTATTAGCATTTTTCTGTAAAGATGAGCTGTCATTCCCCTTTTCAAATTATTTTTATTAATATGAAATTATGAATATTTATTTTATTCCATGAGTTATAATCCATTACTGTTACTATTTACCTTTTTCTTCAAATTGTTCCATCTTTGGCCATTGTGAGCTGTTTGATTTTGAAAACTGGTTTCCTTTTGACATGAACCATCTTTTTTGAGCACTTCCTATTTTTGATTACCTCAAAATGTTTTAGGGTCATTTTGTATTTCTTTTTGTTCCAGCTCTGGAATCAACCTTTTTTTTTAGGATCTCTTTTTCCTTTTATGGAAGCAATAGAAACCATGATCTAAACACAAGGCGTGTTCATTGCTATTGGGATATTCTTGCTCCTAGGTTCTCTTGGAAGAAAGAACTTGGAAGTATGTTTGTGTGTGTATTCGTGCATTGCCTGTTCTTGTCATTTTCCCATTTTTATTGATGTTTTTATCATTTGTGCCTCCATTTCTAAGAGTTCTTTATATAATAGGGATATAAGTCAGCTGTCTAGGGTGTATATTGCAAATACTTTTCTCCCACTTTATCATATGTGTCTGACTTTGTTCATAGTGTTTTTATGTATTTTTAATTCTGTGTAGTCAAATTAGTCAATCTATTTTTATATTAGTGCTATATTTTCAGTCATAGTTAGACTTTCATTACTTCAAGGTTAAAGAGGAATTCTCCCATATTCTTCCTAGTACTTGTAAGGTTATATTTTTGACATTTGTAACCCAATTCATTTGGAGTGCATTCATGTGTTTCATATGAGATGAGGATATAAATAATCTTTTTTTAAAAATTGGCTTCCCATTTTTTCCAGAACTACTTATGAAAAAGGTTCTCCTTATCCCTGGTTATTTGAGATAACACCTTTATCATATATTAAATTATTTTTTTCTTCAGTGCTTTGTTTTTGATTTTTCATCAATCAATCAGTAATGAATTTTGTTGAAGGATTTTCAGCATCTATGGAAATAATCGTATGAATTTTTAGATGTATCAATGTAGTATATTAATGGGTATCTTATTATTGAAGAAACCTTACATGCCTGGAATAAATCTCACACGGTTATGGTATATTGTTTGCATAATATAATATTGAATTCTTTACTAATATTTTACTTAGTATGTTTGCATTATATTCATGGGTGATACTGTTCTCTAGTTTAGTTTCTTAATATTATATTTATCTGGTTTGGGTATCCATGTTATACCTGTTTCATAAAAGAAGCTGGAAAATTTTCCTTTTTTGTCAATACTCAGAAATAATTTATAGTGCCTCGGGACAATCTGGTATTTGAAAGTTTGATAGAATTCCCCTGTAAAACCATCTGAGCCTGGCATTTTTTATATGAGGTAAGTCCTTAAAACTTTTTCCTTTCCTTCTATAGAAATTGGTCTGTTTAAGTTTTCTAAATCAAATGAGCTTATTTTCAGTAATCTGGATTTCCATAAGAAATCATCCATTTTCTCTTGGTTTTCAAATATATTTACATAGAGCTCTGAAAAGTAGTATTTTAGGTTTTATTTAAATTTAAATTCTTTCCTCTTATCAGTTCTTATTTGTATAATTTTGCTTTCTGCTGTTTTTCTTTACTTAATTACTGATTATACTGCTTTGGTAATATTCAAGAAAAAAATCCCCAATGAATATATTAATTAAAACTCCTTTTTTTTCTATTCTCTGCTTCATTGATTTCTATTTTTAACTTTACTTTATCACTTGTTCTTTTTTGTTTACATTTTTCTTTTAGTTTTTTTTTGTAGCTTAACATCTCATTTATTTTCACTATTTCCTTTTTATCAATAAAATGTATTTAATGCCGTGAATTATCCTCTGATTACTGTTTTGAATGCATTTCATATATTTTAAATATCCTATATGTCAAAAGGGTAGTCTTAGGGAAAATTTTAAAAGTATTTTGGACTGAATAGAAATAAGAGCATAGTATGTAGAAATCTGTGAGATATAGTTAATGTAGTGCTCAGAGGGAAATTTATACCATTAAATGTACAAATACAGAAAGAAAGATCTAAAATCAGTAACCTAAGATTCGTTCTTCAATAACTAGATAAAGATGAATGAATGAAACTCAAGATGAAGAGAAAGGAGTAAATAATAAAGATTAGAAAAAAGATAAATTAGATTGAAAAGAGAAGAAACACGGTAGAGAAAAATCAATAAAACCAAAATATGGTTCTCTGAAAAGATTAGTAAAACTACAAAACTTCTAGCCAAGAAAAAAATCTAACAATGACCAGTTTTCTACTATGTTACATTTAGTGCTTTATGGCTTGGAATCTACTTTGTCTGGTATCAGTATCACTATCTCTTTTGATTTTCACTTGTCCACTTTTCTTTTATCCAATTCTTTATTTTTAGCCTTTCTGAATTACGTTGTTTTAGGTCTAGCTTTGTATATAGCTTATAGTTGGATTTTGTATTATGATCCAACTTAATAGTTAATTTCACATTTATTGGTATATTTTCTCTCAAATATGCCATAAGATTACAACACAGTATTTACTTTTCTGTATTTTCTATGTTTTATTTCTTTATTAGATGTAAATTCTTTTCTTTTGTGTTGATACTTTTCTTCCTTTTTTTTAAAAGGAAGATTGTGTGTTGTACTTCATACCTGTAGTTCTTATTTAATTTTCTACTATTTGGTTTGTTATTTTTCCTGCAGTACCGTTTAATGCACACCTGTTGCCTACACAGCAGCAATCTTTCCATATTTTGTGTTTCACTTTGCTTCCTCCTCCCAATTTTAGTTGCATCATTTCCACTTCATTACAATATGTAATTTTGTGCATTAATATGCCATCCTCATTTGTACTTTTTGTCTTAGCTATATAGTTATATATTGTAATATGCTTACCATCAGTCCTTTTAGAGAAGTTCCAGCAATAACTTGATTAGATGAAACTTATTCCCTTGCTTATTCCTCAAAATGATCTGATGAGTATAGGATTTCTTAGGTTCTCAAATGTTGAAAACTGGTTTTCTATAGTCTTGAAACTTGAAGGGCAGCCTGGTTATATACATAATTTTTGGTTCATACTTTACTTAATTATTTTTTTAATGCTGCTCTATTGTTGCCCTGCTTTTTATGTTGATTTTGAAAAGTCTATGCCAGTCTGATTATGTTGTAAGAAAATTGTTCTTTTTGCCTGGGGGCCTTGAAGATTTTATTTTTATTTTTGAAGTCCAATCATTTTACCAGGTCACGTCTTAGAGTTGATTATTGTTAATTTACCTTTGTACTCATGAAACAATTCAGGCCTTTTTTCTATTTCTGGGAAGGGTTTTGTTTCACAGTTTTAGATATTAGGTTGGTTTCGTTGTTTTGGCATTTTCTTCTCCAGGGACTCCAATAGTACAAATATTGTTCCTTCTTTGCCTCCCTTCCTTTTCCACTGCCTTCTCTTTGATCCTTTTTACTTATTTCTTTATGACTTTTAAATTGTTTTTCTTTTCCCTCTCCTTTTCAATGCCCCTTATTAAAATTTCATTTCAACCTAGTCTCTCTCTCCTGAAATCCTTGTAATTTATTCTTCTTTTATGAGATAGTTTGCTTTTTTTCCACTTATTTACAAAGCTCACTCAGCTCCCTTTTTTATTTCTCCCTGAGTTTAGTCCATTTCTTCTTTTAGTTTTTTGACTTTCTGACTCATGGTAGTTTTTATAACCTTAAGAGGTGTTTAAATATATTTAATTCTGTTTGCTGTGCTGACTTACATATTTTTTAATGCTGCATAGCTTTGGGGGGGGCAGGTTTCCTCAGTTCATATGTATAATATTTTGTTTCCTGATTTTCTGCCATAGCCCTCTTCACTTTTCCTTTGTTCATTTTTGTGATATTTGGGCATTTAACAAGACTCCTAATTAAATAGTACCTTCTTATGTCAGTATAGAAAGATCCCGGTACTTTGGATATGATGGTGGAGTTGTGAGTTTTTAGATGTGGTATTCTTTTATCTTTCAGGGCCCTAATTTCCCCCTTTCCCTTTGTATTTCTCTTGACTACCCAATTGCCAAATGGTTTTTTTAATCTTCCTTCTTGCCCTCCCTACCCCCAAAAGCTGGAAGTTTGAAGCCTGTTTCTTTACAGTACGTCTGTTCTTTTATATTATACCTACCTGTTTAAATAGAGTTTGACCCCTTTAAACCATGTGTACCCTTTTTAATCATATATAATTGGAAATTCTATCCTTATAGTTCATGTTTTAATCCTCCTAGAATCATTTTCTTTTAGTATTTTCAGGCTTGGAGACAGCATAATCTTTCTGGCCCTGGATTTAAAATAAACCTAGCACCTTTTGCTAGCTTCCCTGTTTTGTCTTCACTGAAGATTTTTTCTGTCTTATTTTATGGCTTTCCTTTACTTGCTACAGGACTTTACAGCAGGGCAAGCATGGACCAGGTCCATGAGAAATCACACTCTGGGAATTGGTGAATTTTCTCTTTTTGCTCACAGTTACTTTGAAGTCTGGGTATTCTTTGTCCTTATGCTATGCTAAAGGCATGGATTTCATATTGATTCTCTTTTTTTCTTTTTCTGTCATTTTCATAGGCTATATTAGGAGGCAGGTAGTTATATTGTAACCATTGTTGACAGTTCCTTGATATTGGCTTATGTTTATTTTTTAATAAGAGATATAAGGATGCCCTTTTTTTCCCAGCATGGAAGATACTAACCGTACTTCCTCTTATGACAGGTATCGAACAATACAAACATTGCTGCAATTCAATATAGATTAAAATATAATAATTTGAATTTGTGATATAAGGACTATTAGCAATGGATAGCTAAAATTTTAAATATGAAAATAATGTCTAATGAAATAACTCTGCTGTCAGACTTTTCCTTCAAATATACTTGATTAAGTCTTTTTGGCAATCTAAGGGCTAGAAGCCATGGATATTTATAAGGAAAACTGTTATCCACTTTTCTAAAACTGTCATATAAACTTGTATTATATATTCATTGGGAATGTGTTTGGTTGAATGTAGTTAATACCTGAAGAATATTGTTTGAAATTCCAAAAATATTAACTGTTAAATTAAAAGAACTATGAAGTAAAGCAGTCTCATAAATGAGCATAGTTTAACATTGTACTGCAAAGTTCAGGCTCTTTCCATCTCTTTACTGTGCTACCCTCCAACTTTTGTCCTTTGTGTGCGTGTGGTGGTGAAGTCTTATCACCTTATGGTCACAAAAAGGCTGCTGTAGCTGCAAGCATTATGTCTGCATTTTGGCAGGAGGAATGAAAAGGGGAAGATACATTAGCCCTGTTATCAGGAAACCACAATCACTTCCTTAAGTTCCCCGGCCAAACCCAGCTACAAGTACCTAGCTTTCCAACATCTGTAGGAAACAGGGGAGAAGAGAGTTGGAAATGGCTATTGAATCCACGACAATATGTACCCATAGTTCCAAAATGGCTACCAGTTTTAGGACAGACATCCAAGAATAACTTCAGTTTAAATGCTTCTTAAATGACAGCAACTGTCACTGACACTTTAAGACTACTTACAATAACCAAAATATGGAGTTTCAAAGGTTTTTCTCATCCAGACCATTTTATTGTGCTTATGCCTCATGTGGCTTAAGGAAAGGGTAAAAAGCCCTGCATGCATGAGTGTTTAGAAAGACGGCATGGGGTGTTCAGTGGAAGTGTGGGAGTTAGCACACAAGGCACAGCCTACATAACTAGAGTTCTCTGCTTGCTCAGTGCTTGGCGACAGTGATACAGTCTGACCTGAGTGATTAAGAGACTGAGAATGTCACTGTGACATTGTGTCACTGAGTAAAACAATGAATACAGAAAATGATTTAGTTCCTTCTTGAGTATCACCAATTGATAACACCCAGAGCACACTCTGACTATTCTAAGCACTGAATTATAAAGACTGTGGGTGGTTTATAGGATTTTAAAATGAAGAAATTTTGATTGGGGTACAAAGGTGCATCCAAATAGAATTTAGAAGCTCAAAAAAAAAATCAAACTACTTTTCATAAATTCCTAGCTGAAATATTCGCTAAGGAAAGTAATTTGAGTATAACTATTAACATATAATACTTATGATTCTTACTACTATTCATTTTAATATGATCCATCTCCTTATTTATCTGTTTTGACTTCAGTGTAAACTATGCCAGCTGGCATCCTAGTGGAGTATAAACATTCTATAGCTATTAAAGAACAACAAATCATATATTACACTTGACATAAAGATAAACAACCAATGGTTTCTTCATTCTCTTAGGAGAGTAGCAATACTGTTTCTCACTAATGAGAATCTGACACAAGTCTCTGGCATTTTATGGTTTACAAAACTCTTTCCTGTGGTCCTCACACACAAAAAAATCAGAAGGTATATTATTGCCGTTACCTTGCAGATGAGCAGTATGGGCTCAGAGAGAAGTGTCTTGTCCAAAGTCCCCTGGCTTCTTAATGAAGTACCAGGGCTAAGTCTTAGATTTCCAGAGTCCTCATCCACTGCTCTTTCCACCTTTTCAGGCTGTTTCCTGAACCGCCTTGTGATACAGGTTTCTGAAGTGATGTGTTTCTGACTAGTTTATATCCCATTGTGCTAAATTAACTTGAAATCTCAAATCTGTGGTCCACCTGGGACCACTATTTCAAAGGAATTAGCCCAACATCAAATGTCTTGGCCCACTGTTCCTGTCAGTACAAAAGACATTTTGTCATTTTTGTGTTGGTTTTCATTTTTTTACAATTGGACACAAACTAGACAGTTCACTTGTAGCATAATCAAAAGCAAGAGGTAATTTAACAACAGCACAATTATAACACTATTTACCCATAAAAGAAAGATCAACCAATAATACAAAAACCCTGATATTTAAAGCATGTATCCATGTAAAGTACATAAAACCAAGATGGAATAAACAGACTCCACTGTTATATTTTTTTCCTTAACCTTCTCCAAAATACAAAGGCTACAGTACTTTGCTCAGAATTTTTTTAATGAACTAAAAGAGATCCAGAGTCAAGAGGTAAAAGTGAATTTAACCAAAGATTATAACCAAATCAGCTTCCAAATGACCTTATTGCATTTTAGGCCTGTATAATCTTACAAAACATGATACTTAGTTGCCAGGAAAAATCCTTTTACAACTTAATGAGTTACTTGGACAATACATAACATCTTCTTATCAGTATTGTTCTCCAATACACAGATCCACTTTTCCATTTAAAAAAGAGTCTGAGGCCGGGCTCGGTGGCTCAGCCTGTAATCCCGCGCCTTTGGGAGGCTGAGGTGAGTGGATTGCCTGACCCCGCGGGTTTGAGACCCGCCTGGGCAGCGAGACCTCATCTCTACAATAAATCAAAAATCAGCCGGGTGTGGTAGCGCATGCCTGTAATTCCGGCTACTTGAAAGGCTGAGGCGAAAGGATCGCCGGAGCCCAGCAGGTCGAGGCTGCGGTGGCCGAGAGCGGCCACTGCACTCCAGTCTGGGTGACAGAGTGAGACTCCAACTCAAAAAAAAAAAGAGTCTGAGGAAGGGCACTTAAAGTTTTCACAGATAACTAAAGAATGGTTTGCAAAGTTCACCATGGTACAAACATAGTTTTCTTCATTCACTATAACCAGTTATCCAGAGGGATACAAACGTACACCTGTGCTGAAAAGCTCTCTTGCTCTGCCTTCTTGAATGCAACTTTTCACGAATTTCACCCAAATCTCTGTATCCAACAATCATTTTTGTTTGAAAAATAGAACACTGAACTTTTCTATCCTCCAGTCTTTTATCTTCACAATCTTCCCATTATTTTCACTGTTACAGTAAGATTGGCCTCTTATTTTCACTGTTTCCACATCAGCTGGGTATTTTCTGTAACAGCTCCATATGGAAGATGTACATGCTTCTTGGCTTGTGTCTACTCATACGTGCATGATTCAACACTAAGTGGAAACTGCAGCCAACTCTTGATAACCCATGAAAGGGAGGGGCATTGTAGTAGAGATAGCTCAAAAAGTTATCTGGACACAAACTAGACAACGGGGGAGTTGCATAAGTGGACCCTGAACAATTATCAGAATATTATAAGAAAGGGATTAGCAGCAGTGGGAAACTGCCAGACAAGGGGAGGGCACACTTCATCAATAATGGTACCTGATTACAAACCAGGTGAAATGGGGACCAAAGTGAGGCTAAAACTTTACCTGTACAATGACCCATTTGTATACCTAACCCTGAATTGTACCCTACACCTTTAAATTTTTTTTAAATTTTTAATGGGGGAAATTGGTTTGGGAGAAGGTTAACAATGTTTTGAGAAGCTTATAGAGGCATTAAAATTAATGCAAACCATTCCAAAGAGGATATGATACATATAGATAATCAGGAGTTGACTCTGGTATACTGTATTCAAAAGGTGAGAATTATGTCTGTTCAATTTTGTGCTTTCATACTCGCAGGGAGAGTCTTATCTAAATAAAACACAAAATTGCGTTTGTCTGTGGATCTCAACTCCTATGATCATCTATTCCTAAAAATGACACACCCTACTAAGAGGCAGGGTGAAACCAAAAGCATCAAGAAAAACTGTAATAATAGCATTAGGCAATGAGAGCATTAAAATGAGATACTGCTTAATAGTAAGTCAGTAAAAACTTAAATAAGCTAAGCCAGAATTCCAAACAGAGAGAGGAAATAAGATTCAATATTCTTTGCATAGGTAGAGGAGATTTTTATAAATAAAAGCATGTCATGTATTATGTGCTTTTACAAAGAATTTAAATTCTGTGGATTAGATTGCTGTGTAAGGCTTGATGAGAATAAGGTCAACTCAACTCCAATAATGGCTCTCTACCAGGGGCCTTTTTAGTACCAAATAACCAAAGCCTAGTACAATTATGCTCTCCAATGCCTGCACTCCACCGTCTGGGGTTCATTTAACATGGCCTCTAATCATCAGGGTCAATGTTGGAACCAGATTTCTTTTGTTTCCAAATCAGTGTATTAGATTGTTATTTCTTCTGTCCAACCCTGGATCTCTTTTAATTAATTGCTAAGCTATCATTGTATTTGCTTTAATATAGAAAATTATCAGTAGAAGCTAGGCACACTTTAAAGGTGAGACAGAGGCATGGCAAAATAGTTCATGAAGATATAATCAACTAGAGGAACTGTCTTTTTGAATCAGAAGACGGCACAGAGCTTAGCTGTCAAAACAATTCCAAGCATAAGGGTTAAGGTATCTTTCTTCCAACGACACACCAATCTCTGGATTAAGTCTTCTTTCAAAAACAGTATCCAAGATGTTCTTAGAGATTTCTTGTCACTGAGGGTCTTATGCCTGATGTATTTATTTCATATGGTAAGAAATAACACCATGTGAAAATAGCTCAAATGAGTGTTATCTGGCTCTTTTCTTGGCAATGAAATGACCCTGTCTTGTTTTTTTTCTGGGAAATCTGCCAGGTAAGTGTTGAAAGGCTAGCAGGGCTGAGGTAATTGCCCTGGCTGAGAGGTTCATTCCGGCATATTGAATGGACCTGCTCAAGTTCTGGGCAAAAAAAGAGGCCCAGAAAAAGTAGATAGTGTGTTTTACCTCATTTGATGGAGTCCAACTTAGTTCCTCCTTTATTGAGATCTAGACTTGCACAGTGTCTCCAAGCTTGTGAAAAACAGAGTTCCAGAGAGGGAAGATCAGGTATGGCTTTGGATCTACAGACCTGGTTGGAATTCTAAATAACCTCCCTCAGCTTCACGTTCCACATCTAGATATGAGGATAAGACTAAAGTAAAGTTGTGACTATTCAAATGATTAAATATGTCCCAGATGTGAATCTCAGGCCTTAAACACAGATCTTTAAAATGTGTGACTTCTTTTCTCTAGAAATCAACCTAATTCCTTTTTTCTGGTTCCCATTTTGTTAGGTGGCAGATATATTGCCTCAGTTAGGTAAAAGGTTCTCTCTCTGTTTATCTGTGGGGTTCCAGGGTCAAATATATTTGGTTGTCAGCAGACACAATCTTCTCATGTTGGCATCCTGCCTTTGTCAGTTTTATGTTGCTATAACAGAATACTTGAGGCTGAGTAATTTATAAATAACAGATGCTTATTATCTCACAATCCTGGAGGCTGAGAAGTCCAAGATCAAGGTGCTGGCATCTGGTTTGGTGAGAGCTTTCTTGCTGCATCCTCACATGGCAGAAGTCAGAAGGGCAAGAGAGACAAAATAGGGCTTACCTAGCCCTTTTATAATGGCATTAATCCCACCCATGAGGGTGGAGCCCTCATGGTATAATCGTCTCTCAAAAGTCCCACCTCTTAATACTGCTACAACAACAATTGCATTTCAACATGGGTTTTGGAAGGAACAAACATTCAAACCACAGCACACCCACACAAGTTGCCACTGTCCTGTCCCTCAGTCTCCAGTGTGGGCTCTCTCCTCACTCTGGCTTTCCCAGTTCCAGACTCTACCTCTGGTGCACAGCAAATCATCCATCAGCTCTTTCTTGCTACTTTAGGGTTAAAGGAAACTGTGAGGCTACTTTCTTACCTTCAGCCTAGGGACATCCTCATTCAGTTTTAATCTATCATTATTGCTCCTGAGTCATACTGGGTTGCAAGGGAGATATCTCTGGAGCTCACTGCTGCTTAGTCTGCTACCTGCAAAATGCTGCACAAGTCACATCTTCATGCAACCCTAGCACCTGATTGCAGTTCTTATAATTCAACTCTCCTTTTAGCCCCAACCTCAGAAGCTACAGGAGCTGCTTCTCAGGGATATATGAGAGGGACCCTCAAACTGGAATTATCTTTTTGGAGGATGGGTCCCTTGTATTATAGGCTTCCCCCACTAGGTAAGTGTTCTAGGAACTCATTGGCATCTGTGTACCAGCTAACACTGTCAGTGAATTTTTTTGGAGATTCTTTCAACGCATTTGCCCATTTTTTGTTGCGTGATTTGCAAGGGCACCTGCCCACATCATGGTGAGTTTTCAGCAGTTTTTGACCAAAAACAGCATGACACCCATGCCCCACCATCCCTATTAACCTAATCTTGCTCTGAGTGACTTTTTTTGTTTGTTGCCCTAGATGAAAAAAATCCTCAAAGGAAAACATTTTGCCAATGTGGAAAAGGTAAAACAAAAAATGGCAGAAGCACTAAAAGGTATCAGAATTGATGGGTTAAATATTATTTTGAGATGTGGAAAAGGCGTGTTGATAGGTGTATTGCATCAAATGGAGAGTACTTTGAGGGTGACTGAAGTTTAAACATGTAAGAACACATATTCAACTTTTTAATACATAAATTCTGTTTTAGGGGAGGCTCCCCTCATATATTCTTGTTTCTTCTCACTCTCTCTCCTCTTCCCCCACCTGGTAGGCTGCAACCCCAAATCATGGAGTTTACCCTCAGGATAACTAACATATATATAATGGTTACTATTATTACATACCAGGCATTTTTTAAGTGCTTTACACATTTAGTCTTCAGAATAACCCAGTGAGATAGATTCTACTGTGATCACTACTATGCAGATAGAAAAATTGAGGCACTGAGAGGTTAGGGCCTTGCCCAAGGTCATACAGCTAGCGTGTAGTAGAGTTGGGACTTGTACTCATTGGCCTGTCTGTGATACTGGTACTCTGATGATGATGCTACACTGTTCCTCAGGGTGTATTTAGTGAGGAAGTGAGTGAGAAGGCTGATTCAGGCTGGTCCCATGCCTAGACCTTCTAGACCTCAGCATCTGAAATTCAGAAGCCATTTCTCATTTCCTTTTCATTTCTATGGTAGCATTCAGGAAGGTAGTATAATATGTGTACCTTTTGTGGTGGGGGATAGAAGCTCAACTTCATAATCAATATTCTGCCATACTTTTGGAGAACAAGTACAGATAGGTTTGTTCTTTTCCCCTCTTCAAATGTTCTACCGTGAAGTTTACTCTCAGAATGAAAACTTGCTCCACACAAAGCTAATTAAATTTACACAAAATGTTTTGACGACAAGATTCTGATTTCCTTATATGTTTGTTTGGTTTTTTTTTCCAGTTAAGGAAAACATTGAGCCTTTGCTTCATCACCACATCTGAACATTTTATCAGAAACCAAGGAAATTCTGGTGAAAGGAGGGCAAGTTTTATCAAAGGTCTCTGTGTTGTCCTTTCTAGAATCCAGCTACTTGGGTAGACTACCACAAATACAAGCATGAGGCCTTGCACATTGTAGGCTCTCAAAAATAGTGGTTGATTGATTGTGTGATACCTAAAAGGAAGGAAGATGTCAAATGAAGAAATTGTTTCTGCCATATGCTTGGCTGGACAGTCATGCGTAGCTTCACATGTTTCTTCTGCTCTCTGTAGGTGTGCTCCACTGACTTTGTGTGGTGTTTGTGACATCCGCTGGCTCAGAGTTCATATCCTCCTCTTGTAAGGCTTCAGCACTATGTCCTCCTTATCTTGGAAGAAATCCAGAGGGAAAATTAGGTTTTTAGACACTGGTTTTTGATGAAGACAGTGTTGTGCATACATTATACATAACAACTGAGTGGTTGGGTTATTTTGTTAGAATGTCATAGATGACTGATTATGTGTTCATCTCTGATGAATCAACCATGGTAAAATATTGGCATCTTGGAGAATCCAGTCATTTTCTTGCAGCTTAGGAGAAGTGATGACTTTTAGATCTTCAAAGAGGAACAGAGTGCTACAACCAGCTAGAAATGCAGATACACACCTCTGCCAACTTCCCATTACAATTCTCTGTCTCTCAAATGGAGATTAAATGCATTGCCAAAACGTGTCATCTGGTGTTGCATTTTTGTAATGTAGACAAATGTCGACAAAATTCATGAGGAAGTGCAAAAATCTAACTATTTATGAATTATAATTAAATGTAAGTTATACCATGGGTAGAAGCCATATTTCCTAAGACTAGATTCACCGCCCCATTATCAAAACAGCAATACTTCCTTCTTGCAATCACCAATTAAAAAAGAGAAAGTAGAAACTCTTCTCCCACTCCCCCCCCCAAGTTATTGTGCATACCAGGCACTGTACTAGGTGTTTCATGCCTGTAATCTCAATGAGTGCCATATATCAGAGCTGATAAAAGCAAATAAGATGACTTTGGGACTGCCTTCATTGGAGATAGTTGTTACATTTCAACCCATCTGGCAAGCCCATTCACAATTTTGGCAGGCACAAACAACATATTTTGTCTGAAAAATGTGTTTGTGCCTTATCATGTTAGCCTGGATCGGTTTTTTTTTTTTCCTCTTGGTCCCCATAACTTCCTCCTCAAGACCTTTACACCCTTAGCCAGGAAGCAGAGAAAATGGAAATCTGCCTGTATTCAGATGCTCCAAATGGAACTGTTATCACTACACTGAGTCAATAACTTATATATTTCAAATTTCTGTTGATTGGCTATCTGATATTCATGACTTACATTCACATTCCAATATTAAATTGTACTCCATATGTATGTGTGTACAGTACGTCCAATGAACGTTTAAATTTATTTCACTGTCAGTGGTTGCCCCTCCAGGGGATCAGATCCACAAATAACACTGCCTCTTCCCAGGAAGAATTTTGTTTGATAGGTGAAACAACTACTCTTGGAAAGTTGTTTAGAGAAAACAGACTTCCAGTACACATAAGAAGATTATGGCTTGGAACAGATGTGCCAGGATTTTTTCCCCAAAATTTAGCCCTGCAACTGTCCATGTCAGGTAGAAATTATCAATCCTTGGCGAGCACTTGGCACAGAGAAACACTGCAAACTTAAAAACACCATATATTTCATCATCAGAAATGAGTCAAACCATAATTGTAAATCTTGATTTCATCTGTTATGGATTCCCTGTGTTCACACTAGACAATTCCAATATTTTCTCAAGATTCCAACTCCACACACCCTCCTCAGTTGACAACCTAATAACCAATTTACTGCAGTGAGTTTCCTCAACGTTTTTATTCATCCTAAAATTCCTCTCTGCCATTTTTACCACCATCTCTTTTTATAATCCTTCATTCTCTCCAATTCCACTTTCTAATTGTCTACCTACTCCTTAACTTAGCAGAGTTTATATTCACAACATGCTACTGAATTTTCTCTTTTGCACATCAACCTTGATTTTGAATGGTCCAATATGCTCTTCCTCATTGAACTACAACCTATGATAATGCTTACATTTCCTTCTAGAAACCTGTTTCCCTTGGCTCAGGCAATCCTACACAGAAGTATATAATGTCTCCTCTTACCTCTTAGGGCTCCTTGTTATTCATTACTGCTTCCTCTTCTAAGGAAGCAGAACTTCATCATTTTTTTCCTCTTTAGAAGCAGAATTTCCAGTCATAGGGAGAAACGGACAAGCTTCAGAGGTCTCCAGAAAAGCTCCTTAAGTTTTTGACAAATGTTGTCTGTAGCACTGTGTCTGAATTTGGGTGAAAGAGTCCTTAATTTAATTAGATTTTAAAGGGACCCATGACCCTGCAGAAAACATGAACAACCCATGCTATAGACTTCCTCCTTGGGCAATTTCATCATCCTTCAATGCTGAAATGATTGTCTTCCAAATCTCAGTCTTCCACCTGACCTTCCTCCAAATTTGTAGGTTTTTAAGTCTAACTGATTCTTGATGTTTCCTCCTTCTATACAGTAGTGCTAAACATTAGTAAATATACCCTCTATGGAAGACAAAACCAGTCAGATGCTCACTTTAGGAGCCTTCCTTCCAGATGACCATGTGGCAGCTCTGCTCAAAGCTTTAAAGTTCCCTCTTCAAGCAGACTTAGCATAGTGGGTACTTGGCTTAGTAACAGGGTGGTACTTTTGCTGGGGTTTTGTTGTTGACTTTTCAGTGTGTATCCTCATCATGCCAAGACTGTATGCAAGCTGATCTTAAAACATTTTAGTTTGATTAACAAGACCCTTCATGATTTGGTCCTAATTTTACATTTCTGTCACTAAAACACCCAAATCCCCTCCACAAAACGTCCATTCCAGCCAGGCTGCTCTGTTCATTGTTACTTGGAAAACTCACATGCACTTCATCCTTTGCATATTTGTTCGCCATATTTTACCTACCTTGAATCTCTGCTCCCTCTATCTTGTTAACTGAGTCCCCTACGCCTTCACATTTTTGTTCTAGCTCTAATTCTTCTAAGAAACATTCTCAAACCGCTGCAGTGCACATTGACAACACCTTTTAATTCAGTTCCATAGCGCTTGTGTCTGCATTTCACTATTGACCATGAACGCTCCTCAAACTTTGACTCCTAGAACAGTGCCTAAACTTTGACTCTTCAAACTTTGACTATGGACAATGCCCAAACTTTGACACCTAGTACAATAGTACTCAAAATGTGATCTATGAACAAACAGCATGGGCATCACTTGGGAGCTGACCAGAAGTGCAGGCTTTTATAACTCATCCCAAACCTACCAAAAGGAATCTGCATTTTAACAAGATTTTCAAGTGATTCTTGCAAATGATAGAATTTGAGAGCCATTGCTCTATGCCATGAACTTGTAGTTGTTAAAATATCTTATTACAGTCCCTGAAAGTACCTTATCTTTCACAACTTTTTACTTTCTGGTCATGCCTTCTCTGTTTATTATTGCTTCTCAGAATTCTATATATTCCATGAAGTTTTTCCTACATTCTTTCACCGAAAGTAAGATATCTGTTCTTTGAATCACTTTGGCACTTCTATTACTTATTTCCTGCATATAACTTATTAAGGGGCATTTTGTGTGTAGAAGTATTAACTCCTCTGCTAGATTACAAGCTTTTTGAGGATAGGATGGAATTTTATTCATCTCTGTATTTTTGACAGTTTCTGGCAGAGTTCTTGATACCCAGTAGTTAAGAATAATAAATGTTGGTTGAAGAAATGAATGAATAAATGAATGGCTAATTTCATAATAAATTAATTTGGGTTGAGAAGTTTACTTGGAAAAAATGTGATAGATAATTGACCATAGGTCATGCTGTTCATAATTGCAATGTTTTTATTTTTCAAGCCAAGTATTAATTATCTTAGCTACTCATGCTGTTTCTTAATGACTTTTAAACCTGCACCACTACGAATACAAGACTGCATGAATTTTTGATAATCTCCAAGTAGTTCATAATTAAACACCAAATGATTCAACCCACTGATTCAATCAGTGCTTTTGTTTATAGCTTATTTTTCAGCCCTGTAGAGATAGATGACAAAGAAAAAAAAGCTAACCAAACCACAGCAAAGTTTGAGGATCAAAAAGTATCTCACTACCAAGTCCATGTCAGGATGACTAGCTGTGAAAAGAAAAAATATCAGTAGTCATTCAAGTTAATCAATGTACTGACTCATCTACTCAACAAATTCCAGATGAATCAGAGGTCTTTCAGTTTCAAAGTGTATGACTCATGTCTCTTGATCTTCGTGGACCTAATTACAGAAACTAAACATAGGAAAGAAAATAAAATGATCCAAATCCAATTTTGAGCAGTACAAGGAAAAAAAAGAGATTTTCTGAAATAGAAGTCACCTTCTTTTAGAAGCTTAGCAGTTTCAAACTGATTTCTGTAGTAACAAATGACCAAAACCATCTGTACACAGAAATGAGTTTATATCCAGTTTCTGCTTCTGTCACAAACCATACTACAGTTTCTTTTAGAGATCAAAATGATGCTGCCTTATATTAGAAACTGATTATATTCATCAAGGTGTTTTGAAAGTCTTTTGTTTATTCACTATCACCATTTTGGAAGATGATATATCTATAAGATTGAATTTTGAGAAAAGAACTGGAATACCTGGTTACTCAAACATGAAAGTCCCCTAGGTTATATCCCACAGGTCTGCTGCTCTAGATTTTTCATTGCTAATACACTCAAATCTCACTAATGAGGCTAGGAAAGAGAAAAGCCAATGTAGCAGGAAGTATCTTTCCTAAGAACTGGGCTTCATGTGCTATGAAGAGTCAGTAAAGTATAGTGACTTGAAACTGTTTGAAATTCGGCTGATATAGATGCAAATCCCAATTTACTTTTTTAATGCTTGTGTAACACTATGTAAATTTATCCCCTGTGAAGTTGGGATACTAATAATGCTTGCAGAATTAAGTGACAAAATGCATAAAGTGTTAATCAAAGTACCTAGATCTTAGTGAGTTCTCTGTGAGATTGCATATTTGTTACTGTCGCTGTTTTATGGCTATATTTCTGTTCCTTACTTTTCCAAGCTCACTGCCTGGCTAGCAGGTTACCTCATCTGTGACTTCTTTCACTATCCATGACCTTTGTTGGCACTTTTGACTGTTCATCATCTGCCCGTTTTTCTGAGCAACTGCCGTTCTCTCTGTCTTCACTGTTCACCTTTTCTTGGACTCACAGATGGTCTTGGACTTCTTCCATTAGGTACTCTTTCTGGTCACCACTCTCGCCAGCTCGTGCTGGTCTTGCGAGTTAGTGACCTTCAACCTAACTCTAGTCTTCCTCTCTATCGCCAGCAAACTTCCCAAACCACACCTGTAACCAAAGCCCTTGATCACAGGAAGATGAAGGAACATGCATGAACAGAAGCACAGGGCGGTCTAGTACAAGGCTTCCCAAATCGTGTTCTGCAGAATACTAATCCTCACATCCCTTGCAAGTTCTTATGCAAGAAAGTATAGATTTTCTTTTTGAGTTGGAGTCTCACTCTGTCGCCCAGACTGGAGTGCAGTGGCCGCTCCCAGCCACCGCAGCCTCGACCTGCTGGGCTCCGGCGATCCTTCCGCCTCAGTCTTCCGAGTAGCTGGAACTACAGGTGCGCGCTACCACACCTGGCTAATTTTTGATGTATTATAGAGATGAGGTCTCGTCAAGTTGCCCACGCGGGTCTCGAACCCGCGGGCTCAGGCAATTCACTCACCTTGGCCTCCCAAAGCGCGGGATTACAGGCTGAGCCACCGAGCCTGTCCGAAAGTATAGATTTTTCTGTCAAATAATTTTGGAAAATATTGCATATTATTTACCTCCTGGAAAGTCACAGTGAACCTTAGTATTAAGTGACCTGGACAAGTTGAGTGGTACAGAAAACTGTTAACTGGGAGACATTTGGGGAAACACCAGTGTAGTTCATGCTCCAAGTCCATTGTAACTACTTAGTGGTTACCAATGCGAAAATTACGAGTTCCTCGAGCAAAACAAAAAGAGAACTCTGTACGGTGCGACATTGATAATTAAGTGCTCAGCCCAGAAGTGATGCATGTAACTGCCACTAAACACTCATTGGTGAGTATCAGTCATCTGGCTCCACAGAAAATGTCATCTTAGTCATCTTAGCATCTGTACAGGAAGAGAAGAAGTAGAAACATTGATGACTACCATGTTGAATCTTAATATTCATATCTGTAAAATGGGGAGGAAATGGCCTCTTGTGAGGATTAAATTAAATAAAACACAAGTCTTTATAAAGTAACAAGTGCTGTATGCATGTTAAAGTTCATTACCAAGTTTGCTTTTGGGGCTTCTGCTTTGTGAGATCAGAATCAGAACATGAACCGCAATTGAAGTGCATGGAAGTGTGGATAGCTGGGATGACGACAAGCATAACAGGATTAAGAAGGATGAGGACTTAATAAGACAAAGCTATGGATAATGACCAAACAAATAGCAGCAACGAGAATTATCTTCTAAAAATATAAAGAAGACATTTTCTAGATAAAAGTAAGTTTCCATCCACTGTGTTCAAAAGATCACATATTGAAAATGAGTATATCTGAGTTAATTATGTTTCGCCACAATTGCTCATTGAATTAAACCACAAAGGAAATCCTGTTTTTATTCAGAAATATGATCTTCATAGACAATTTCTCCTCAGGCAGATGCTAGATGTTGTTTCCATTTATATATTTTTAAAAAGCTGTCATCTATCCTTTTTTTCCCCACATAGAAATTATACAACAAAAGTTTTTCAAGAGGGAATATGTTTGTGCTACCTAATTCTGGACACTTTAAAGCAAATTTCAAGAGTTTAGATTCAGAAAATTCATGGTCCAATTTCACTTGTCATTATTCATTCCTCCCCTAACAAACATGATCTGCATCTACTTGAAAATGACATGTATTTAAGTTGCAATTCTTACTAAAAATAAGGATTATGCTATATTATAAATACATCAGAAGCAAAGAGAATAGCTTTTCCCTAAAAATTTAGAAAATCCTTCTTATAATCATGCTCTTTGTATTAGCATGTCCACATCTAGAATTTTGTTTGTTTGTTTAATGATGCCTTAAGTGCTCTAATTAAAAAGAATACCCCTGATGTGGACCATTAGGGGACTATCAAATGCCTATATGTACAGTATCACAAAAGTTTCAATCTGGATAGGCCCTTAGCAAGGCTCATTAACAATCATAAGCCAGGGCCCTAAACAATTGCAAGGACAGTGGTGGATAACTATGTGGGGGAGAAGTAAAGGTGAAAAAGAAAGAAATAAACTGCAGTAAATCTTCACATAACACCATCGATAGGTTCTTGGAAACTGTGGCTTTAAGTGAAATAACATAACAAAACCATTTTTTTTTCTTATCAACCTCATAAAGAAACAATGTTATTTGAGGACCTACTATTTGTCATTTCACTTAAAGTCAGTTTCCAAGAACCTATTGACAACATTAAGTAAAGAATTACTGTTGTGTCAATGGCAGTGCAAACTCTCCCCACCTCAAAATGTGAAAAGTGACAAAGGAGCATTATACATGGGAATCAAATGAGACTTCATAAGGTAGTGTGTAGATAGTTGTTTCTGCCAAAGTACCAAACTCTGCCATAACACAAGTTGCCAGTAGAAAAGTCTAGAGTGCCGGGCTCGGTGGCTCAGCCTGTAATCCCGCGCCTTTGGGAGGCTGAGGTGAGTGAATTGCCTGAGCCCGCGGGTTCGAGACCCGCCTGAGCAGCGAGACCTCATCTCTACAATAAATAAATAAATAAATCAGCCGGGCGTGGTGGCGCATGCCTGTAATTCCAGCTACTCGGAAGGCTAAGGTGGAAGGATCACCGGAGCCCAGCAGGCCGAGGCTGCGGTGGCTGGGAGCGGCCACTGCACTCCAGTCTGGGCGACAGAGTGAGACTCCAACTCAAAAAAAAAAAAAAAAAAAGAAAAGTTTAGAGTACTATGAAAAGGATAAGGGTATCAAGTAGTATAGTGGAAAGAATAAAGGTATCATAGAAATTTAATGGCCATAAATATAGCCCCCCCAAAAGTTAGAAATGTAGTTATATCTTAGTACAAAGCCCAAGAATGTTTCTGAGAAAACATAAATATACTGTACCTTACAAAGCAAAACAATCAAATCACAAAGTCTGGCATCCATCAAAAAATATCAGGCATGTAAAAAAGAACAATGCAGCCGGGCTCGGTGGCTCAGCCTGTAATCCCGCGCCTTTGGGAGGCTGAGGTGAGTGAATTACCTGAGCCCGCGGGTTCGAGACCCGCCTGGGTAGCGAGACCTCATCTCTACAATAAATCAAAAAAATCAGCTGGGCGTGGTGGCGCATGCCTGTAATTCCGGCTACTCGGAAGGCTGAGGTGGAAGGATCGCCGGAGCCCAGCAGGCCGAGGCTGCGGTGGCCGGGAGCGGCCACTGCACTCCAGTTTGGGCGACAGAGTGAGACTCCAACTCAAAAAAAAAAAATAAAAAAAAAAAAAAAAAAAAAAAATGAACAATGCTACCTATAATTAGGAGAAAAATCAATTAATTGATATAAAGTCAGAATTAACACAGATGATAGAATTAGTAGATAAGTAGATAACATCAAAAGTATATTCCATATGTTCAAGAAGCTAGAGAAAAGACTGAACATATTAAAGTGGAAGATGCAAAAAAGAAACAAATTGAACCTCTAGAGATGAAAATGATGATATCTGAAATATAAAATATATCCTGAATTGGGATTAACAGATTAAACATTACATGGGAAAAGGTTAATAAGTTAGTTATGCATAGAAATAGTAACTATCCAAAATGAAACACAGAGAGAAGGAATCAAAAATAAATAAATAAAGCTGGGCATGATGGCTCACATGATGGCTTGTAATCCCAGCACTGTGGGAAGTTGAGATAGGAAAATCGCTTGAGACCAGAAGTTTGAGACCAGCATGGGCAGCATAGCGAGACCTCGTCTTTACAAGAAAAAAAAATAGCCTCGTGTGGTGGAATGTGCCTGTAGTCCCAGCTACTCTAGAAGTTGAGGCAGAAGGATTATCTGAGCCCAGGAGATCAAGACTATGGTGAGCTGTGATTGTACCACTGCACTTCAGCTTGGGCCACAGAGTGAGACTCTGACTTACATAAATAAATAAATACATACATACATGTGTTAGCAAGCTAACACTTGTTATGGGGACAAATTCAAGCTCTGTAATATGCGTGTAATTGCAGTTCCCCATAAAGAAGAGAAAGCAGAAAAATTATCTGATGAATTAATAATCATACAATTTTCAATTTTGATAAAATGTATAAACCTACAAATCCAACATGAAGGCTATTTATAATCCAAGTGAGAGTGAATTGTGGTTTAAATTGGGGTAGTTATCCGTGAAGGTGGTTGCAATTGGCCAGATTCTGGACATGTTTTGAGGGTAAAGCCCATAGAATCCTCAGATGGTTTGAATTTGGAGTGTGAAAGGATTCAAGGATCATTCCAAGGTTTTTGGTCAGAGGAACTGGAAGGCTGAAATATGGCAAATTACTTTCACTTGAAAGGGACCCAGTTGGAATAGGAGCCATCAGCTCAGACCTGAGCCAACAATTTCTCAACTTTGTGATTTAGAAATCTGTTATGCTAGGTTTTGCCAATAGCCTTTGTTATCCAGAGCAACAATAAATAGTTAAGATTAAAATTACTCAAACTGTGCTTCCAGGGAAATGCCAACCTCAAACTTCCAATATGATTCTTGAATTGGAATCTCTAGAACCTTTGAATTTAACCAGCTTCTAACTCACTTTCAGACAGCATGGATTTTCATCAAAGATACAGTTATCTAAGTGTCCAAATGTTGTGGTTTACCCTTTCATAATTATAACTCTTTTCTTAGAAACAGAGAGAACAACAGAATGCTGTGTGCATTTCAGCTGCCAGCAGCTTACCAGAATGGCAATGTCCAGGGCTTCTTTTGCTTATCCCCATTGGTTATGGATGAATGATTTCCCAGCATCATTTCTAATCCTACAACTTTCTATGCTTTCAGGTCTTGTCTGAATATACCCAGGAACTCATGTGTCACCTGCCAGACCAGCAAGAACAGAGGAATGGCAGGGACTGTTATTTTGGATGAATTGACTCAGAAAAAAGATTCAGGTATGACAGAGGGTAGAAAAATTAAGCATCAGGATATTTCATCAGCAATATATTGATAAATGGGCAACATACCAGTCACATTTCTTATCAATAAAAGAAAGTAAGAAAAATAGTAACACAAAATTTTTTCACTAATTAATGTAAAGCATCTTTTGGCACAAAAAGGCATAATTTTGCTATTTGTAACCCGCCGTACTTTGTTGGATTAGGGCCTCTGTTTTGGGAAGATTTCCTGAAGGTTCAGTATTGACTCACCAAAAGGGTGAGTCCTAGACAATCCTATAGTGGGTTCCATTGTACTCTGTAGCAAATGTGGATTGGTCTGTGGTGAGATGCCAGCATACCTCAGTCTCACAAACACAAATTTAAGATTCTTTTCAATTCAACACATTTCCTGAAGACCTGTAAGGCACTGTGCCAGAAGTTGTACATGTGTTTAGGAGAGAGACATGAGGGGGTCAATAAAGGAAATTTTGAAGAGAAAGTAGAAAAGATTGATCCAAATCCTCACGTTACAGAGATTCACAGGTTCATGGAGAAAATAAGTACACAGCCATATTATGAGGTAAGTTGACTTGTGCCTGAGGTTCTGCATGTGATATAGTCATGATCTCCCAGGGTTGATTGAGCTCACTGAGCACTTGCTTTTTAGGATGAGGGCCACGGTCAACAGAAGTTTATCTGTGCCTGGACACTTCCACTTCCTGACCTTGTCAGAGATGCCCAAGTCTGATCTGAGGAAGCCAGTTGGTCATTTAACCAAGCAGGGACTAGTCAGAAAACAGGCATGGATCTACTGTCTTTTTTTTTTTTTGAGTCGGAGTCTCACTTGGTCGCTCAGACCGGAGTGCAGTGGCTGCTCCCGGCCACCGCAGCCTCGACCTGCTGGGCTCCGGCGATCCTTCCGCCTCAGCCTTCCGAGTAGCCAGAATTACAGGTATGTGCTACCACGCCAGGCTGATTTTTTGATTTATTGTAAAGATGAGGTCTCGCTGCCCAGGCGGGTCTCGAACCCGTGGGCTCAGGCAATCCACTCGCCTCAACCTCCCAAAGGCACGGGATTACAGGCTGAGCCACCGAGCCCGGCGAATCTACTGTCTTAACTGAAGGAAATCATGTGGATTCCCACCAAGGCCAAAATTCAGACTGAAGTGAAACATTTTTTGAGTCTGAAGAAGTTTCATAACTATCCTCAGAGCATGTTTCATTTTCATACTCTCTTTGCATGCTTCACGGCTTTCTAGTTCTAAAAGCAGAAGTGCCAGAATATATTGATGAAGTATCTTCTTATGGCACCAGAAGACCAGGTGTTAACAGTCAACAACATGGCAGGAAGAGGATACAGACATTCCTAAGAGACTAGAGTCGTGGCCTTCAGTTTGCGTTTCTTTACACCATGTTTTGGTTGAAGTGTTGTGAGAAAGACTTAATCCCAACTGGGGAAGATGTGCAAAATCTTCCATGCTTTGAAACTGGACCGAAGAGAAAGAGCTTCCTCTAAAATGGGGTGGTGGTGTGAGTGAAAAGAAGAGTGGGGTGGGGACCTACTTGGAAGAAAGGTAAGCACAGGCAAAGGTCCCTAAGGGCAAAACTGTTCAGGGAACAGTGAGTGGTTTGCTGTGGTTGGCACACAGGATGTGTGCAGGATGGCGGTGGGCAAGAAAACTCGAGAAATAGAGACCAAGCAGGAGAGGGACATGAAAGCAACAGCAAATTCCATTATGATCGGCATTGTAGGGAGACTTTTGATATGCATCATCTCTTGTCTTTACAATATCTGTAAAAGTGGTCCTGCAACAGTTCTACCAGACCCAAGCATCACCTGGGACTGTTAGAAATGCAGATTCTCTCAGCCTGTAATCCCAGCACTTTGGGAGGCCGACGTGAGTGGATTGCCTGAGCCCATGGGTTTGAGACCCACCTGGGCAACTTGGCAAGAATTCATCTCTACAATAAATCAAAAATTAGCCGGGCGTGGTAGCACATGCCTGTAGTTCCAGTTCCTTGAAAGGCTGAGGAGGAAGGATTGCTGCAGCCCAGCAGGTCTAGGCTGTGGTGGCCGGGAGCATGCCACTGCACTCTAGCCTGGGTGACAGAGTGAGACTCCAACTCAAAAAAAAATTAATAAATAAAAGAAAGAAAAAAAAGAAATGCAGATTCTTAAGCCCATCCCAGACCTACAGAATCAGCAGCTCTGGAAGCGGGTCTCAGCACTCTGTTTTAACGAGCTCTCCAGGGGATTTTAATACACACTAAAGCATGAAAACCACTGCCCTGTAAGGTAGGAATTCGTCTCCATATTTTACAGGTATAGAAACTAAACTCGGAGAGGTGCAGGAACTTGCTTAAGGTCATATAGCTAATAAATTGTTGAGTTGTGTGTCTAACCCCAAATTGTCGAGTTGTTTATTCTACGAACATCATACCACCTTGTTCCTGGCAGGTGACATTTTTATGAGAACAGTGGTGAGTCATACAATGCTTTTAATAAGGGGAGTAACTTGATCTCATTTATATTTTCATAAATATCATTCTGGTAACATAAAGGGAATATTGGAGGAGAACTCACAGGCAATGATATCAGTTAGGAGGTGGTTTGTATAGATCAGGCAAAAGCTGATGAGGCCCAAGTGGTTGCCATTTCATATCTGAGAAAACTGAAGCACATTATATGTTTGTTTTCACTTCTGCTATTAAATTGTTGAAGGAAGCCAGGCTCGGTGGCTCAGCATGTAATCCCGCGCCTTTGGGAGGCTGAGGTGAGTGGATTGCCTAAGCCCGCGGGTTCGAGACCCGCCTGGGTAGCGAGACCTCATCTCTAACATAAATCAAAAAATCAGCCGGGCGTGGTAGCGCATGCCTGTAATTCCCGCTACTTGGAAGGCTGAGGTGGAAGGATCGCCGGAGCCCAGCAGGATGAAGCTGCGGTGGCCGTGAGTGTGCACTGCACTCCAGTCTGGGCGACAGAGTGAGACTCCAACTCAAAAAAAATAATAAATAAATAAATAAATAAATAAATTGTTGAAGGATAGTTATCTCTTGAAGCAAGTCAGAAATGGTCATTCTGACTTATGTGTCGTATAACCCCAGAGTTAAAACATTAAAAAAAAAAAAAAAAGGCCGGGTGCGGTGGCTCACACCTAGAATACCAGCAATTTGGGAGGCTGAGGTGAGAGGATTGCCAGAGCCCAAGGGTTCAAGATCAGCCTGGGCAACTTGGTGAGACCTCATCTCTACAATAAATCAAAAAAATTTGCCGTGCTTGATGGCACGTGCTTGTAGTTCCAGTCAATTGGAAGGCTGAGGCAGAAGGTTCGCCTGAGCCCAGCACATGGAGGCTGCAGTGGCCGTGAGCATGCCACTGCACTCCAGCCTGGGTGACAGAGTGAGACTCCAACTAAAAACAAAAAACAAAAAACAAGAAAAAACACTTCGATGGGGTGGAGATAGATTGGAGCTCCTGATAACAAGAAGGGCAAAACCCCTGAGCTCAAACGGAAAACAACTATGCGAATGAACCTTGCATCTTGTCTAAGGGCATGGCAGACACGAAGGCTGCCAGGTGACATGAGATGAACTCATGCATTCACCTCGCCTAACCTCTAAATGCTGATGTTCTTCAGTCTGGAACCTGTGTTTCTCATCTTCTCTCTTGTTTAGATTTGGACCTTAAGAATATTGGGTTTTATTAGTTTAAGATCATGGCCCATTATAACTGGCCTGGACAAGTCTCCTCTCCTGTTTTATATATATATATTTTCCCTTTCCCAAGTCAGAAAATAGGCATTAATCTACTCTCTTAAGTGAAGGAAATTTCCCAGTCCCATTTTCTATTGCCCTCACAGACAGCCATCCTAATATATTCAATATGTATTTTTTTGTTTGTATGTGTTCTTATAAAATACAGAGTCATTTTGTACTTATATATTTTCCAGCTTCACAGAGATATAATTTACAAATAAAAATTGCATATATTTAGAGCGTACAAAATGATATTTGATATATGTATACATTATGAAATGACTACCACAATCCAGTTAATTAGCATATCTATCACTTCACCTGTATGCATATATTTTAATTTACATAAATGGCATTGAATTGTATGTGGCATGCTGCTTCGTACTTTTCACGGAACCCCAGTTAGATCCATCGGGTCCATTGCCTAACATTGCATAGTACTCATACGACATTGTGCATATTCACTTCTTTAGTGGTAGATATGTAGATCATCTCCAACTCACCACCACCTGTGATTGTCAACATTTCCATGAACATCCTTGCTTATGTCCCCATCTGAATATTCCTTTCAGCTACAGATACAGTAACTGAAAGGTTAGGTCATGTAGTATGTGTTTAATGTGACCGAGTACGACCAGATTGCCCTCCAGAATTGCTCAGGTCTCCACTTGCAACAACAAACATGAGAGCTTTTTGATGTCACTGCCCTGTCAATAGTTGGCATTTCCCACTTTTCTGAGTCTACCTTTCCACTCGGTGATCTTATCATGTTGCTTGTTGTTTTATTTTATAACTCTTAGATAACTAGTGCATTTAGGCATCTCTTATTTATTTATTTTTTTTAGCTTTTGGGTTTCTCTTCTCTATCCATGTTCTCTGCCCGGAAAATTAGTTTTTCTCTAGGCTGATGACGCCCCATGTTATATTTCCAGTCCTGGCCCTTCCCTGAATTTTATGCTCAGATGTCAAAATCTACTCTTGTATTTCTCATAGAACATGTCAATTATAGCATACTAATTTAGAGCTTTTAGTTTCCTGATCCATTTATCACCCAAATGTTACAGGCCTTGTCTTTCTCATACCAATAAATATCATCAACTACTCAGTTGCAGCAAGTCAGAAATCTAGAAATGATATTTTTTTTACTCTTGGTCTTTCATGCTACCACATCCAATTCATCACCAAACCTGAATAGCTCTACTTCTAAAATATATTCTGAATTCTTCCACTTCTCTTCACTTTTGCTCTATGCCACCTCACCCAGGTGTATACCATGCTATTGCTTGTATTGAGTTTATATGTTTCACAATCCATATTTCATTTGGTCATTTACCTATTTATTGCCTGTTATCCCTTGTTTAGAACAAAAAATATTTTTGTAATGGAGGATAGGACTGGCTTTAACAATACACAGAGACTTGCCTTCAGACAAATAGAAAATGACGGAGAATGGTCCAGGGACAAGGGTAGCTTTCTGGAAGGCAAGAATGATAGAATATTCCAGATCCATGTGCAAAGCGACTGGCTACAAGGTCATTGAAGGTCATGTAGCTTGTATTATTATGTCTTTGAGGTTCTCCTCTTCTAAATCCAGTCAGTCAGAAGCTTCTCTTTCTAAAAGACGTTAATTTTTGCTAATTTTAAAATACCTGATACATTTTTTGGCACAATGTAGGCACTTCACAAATGAATTATTAAATTAACCATGGGCTTTATCTAAGAAATAAAAGACCCTTATATATCACTTTCTCTTGAGAAGATGGCAATCTACTCGGAGAGATAAAGTGTACATGAATGAAACTCCAGAGTAATTTTTAAATGATAGATAATGAGTCCTGGTAATGAGAAACAAACTAATAGTTAAAGTTCCAGCAAGACAAAGATTAAGGCATCAGGCAGTTATCAGGGCAGGAAAGACTTCTTAGAAAACATAAATCTTGAGCTGCATCTTGACAGAAACAATGGAAACTTGAACATCTTATTTAACAAGAATGTACTCTTGTATTACCTGTATAATTTAAAAGATGTAATGGGATATAACAGACCAAAAAAAGGGAAGAAAAAGAAGGACAAAAGCAAAGTATTTGCCAAGGATGAGGCCTTCGTTCCAATTTATCCGCTGGGTTGGACACAGGTTTGGGTTGAATTAGAAAAAAAGATTTGTTTGCATTCTTTTTCTTAACTCCCCCCCGCCCCCGCCTCTTTTTGTTTTGTTTTGAGCCAGGATCTCTCTCTGTTGCCCAGGTTTCAGTGACAGGATTATGGCTCACCGCAGCCTTGACTTCCTGGGTTTAAGTGATCCTTTTGCGTCAGCCTCTCTAGTAGCTGGAACTATAGGCGTGTGCCACCACACCTGACTAATTAAAAAAAAATCTGTAGAGACAAGGTCTTGCTGTGTTGCCCAGACTGATCTCAAACTCCTGGGCGCAAGCGATCCTCCCACTTCTGCCTCCCAAAGTGCTGGGATTACAGGCATGAACCACCAAGCCTGGCATCTTTTTCTTAACATTCTTTTTAAGCCATCTTAATTAACATTCTTTTTAAGCCATCTTAATTCCACTTCTGAAGTGCTATATTCCTGGAATGGTAGGCTATCCAAACTCAGTCATCGTTGGGAACTCTACCGGTTGGGACTCATACAAATACCCCAGGGACTGAGATAAAATCGAAGCACTGAGAAGAACTCCAGGTCACGATACTCATACTTCCTGGAGAAAATATCGTCCCATTACCTTTGGGCCTTTCAGGGCTATGGCTCTATTACTTGGAGCCTTAACTCTTCAGTAAGGCAACTCTTCTATATGCTCTTAGTGATCATCCCGCTCTGAGTTATTCCATCTTCTTAAGACTTACAGCAGATTGGTTCAGGGCACACATATGACTTCAAGCCTGTAAAAATCCCAGAGGCAAGAAATGACCAAACCAGACAATCTACTTAAAAATTATGGAGAACAAGACAAAATAGTTTTATGTATATATATTTATATTCTTGCCTTTTTCATAATTAGAAAAATGAAAGTCTTGGTTATGGAATTCAGTGGGAACCTCCAAAAATTGGCCAGAAGCTCTGTAAAGGCTTCAGGAAGCAAACTGCATTTGTAAAATAAAACGTTGACCACATTCATTCACTCCTATTTTATATTTATATGGTGACTTTTGTACTTGATATTCAAATGTGCTTCATTATGCTTTATGACTGTAATTTGCATACTAAAATAATATTTGAACTGAGGCACTTGGGAGTGATTTATAGTGTTTTCAGCATTTCTTGTGCTTTAGAAGGAAGGCAATATAGATCTACACAATCAGAGAACTTTAACTGCAGGGTTTTGTCTCACTCAAACTCAGCCTAAACCTTTCATTAAAAATGATGAGTTGCTGATAACACAAAGGCGGCAGTAGCCTGGTCTTTATTCTGAGTTGGGCGAAGTCAAGCTTCCCCAACTGTAGCTGCTGTAGTTGTGGTGGCCATCTTTCTCACTCCCTTGGTTTAAATCCCAGCCTGGTTCCCTGCTACTAAGGCCTCCTAGCTTCCAACTGGAACCTGCAAATGGTGGGCTAGACATTCATACTCCGTCTCCGAACTGAGATCAAGTCTGTTGTTAGGCATGGGGAATGTAGAGAGTAGCTGAGCTTCTTTATAGAGTCAAAAGACTTTCTGGAAAGTGAGTTGCTGGGATTTGGTCTGGAGACCTCTAGGTTCGTTAGGTCCCCAGTGAGTGCCTGGGGTTCACCCAGATTTCCACCTCAGCTCCCAACAGTTTACTGGCTGTAGAAGGCTTCCACAAAAGATTTCTTTTGAGAAATGTGTTCAGTTACTCAAAAAAAAATATATGGTGCATATATTTTTATCTATCTTGACACGTCTGGTCCTTGGCAAAAACTCTGATCTTGTTATCCTGATTGTTTAGAAACTGAACTTCAGCCCTGTTATAGACTGAATTATACACTCCCCCAATTCATATGTTGGAGCCTTAATACCCAATACGACTGTATTTGGAGACAGGACCTTTAAAGAAATCATTAAGATTAAATGAAGTCATAAGGTTAAATGAAGCCCTAGTCCAACAGAACTGATATCTTTATAAGAAGAGGAGATTAGGACACAGATACTACAGAGGGAAGGCCATGTGAAGGCACAGCAAGAGGGTGCCCACCTGCAAGTCAAGGAGAGCGGCTTCAGGAGAAACCAGTTCTACAGACATTTTGATCCTGAATTCTTAGCCTCCAGAACTGTTAAGAAGTATTTTTTTTGATGTTTAAGGTACCCTGTCTATGGTATTTTGCTATAGCGACATTACAAGACTAATATGAGCTCCAGTGGTTCAACATTTAATTATCATTGAATATCTATAATGTGCCCTGCAATATTCTAAACCCTGGAGATACAATGGCAAAAAACATAGACAAAAATTGTTATATTCAAGAGGTTGACTCAGAAGCCAGATTGCTCAGGCTCTCTGTCTTATTGATTGTGTGACCTTGGGCTAGTTACTTAATTTCCCTTTATCTCAGTTTGTAACAAAAAATGGGCATGGTGGCAGTACAATGTTGGAATTGTTGTGAAGACTAAAACAATTATTACATGCGAACCACGCATAATAGTATCTGGTAGCTAACAAGCATTTGTTATTATTACTTTTACATTGTAGTCTAGACAGACAAAAAATAAACCTGTGACCTAATTATAGGTATTGCTAAGTGATATGAAGAATAGTAAAGTGGTAAAGTATTGAGAATGATGGGAGCAGGCAGGACCTCTCTGAGGATCTTTTAAGCACAATCCTGAGTGTGTATTAGTCCTGAATAAACTGAGTTAAACCCAGCAAACTAAAATATTGTCTTGAATAGACTGAAGGGGCAAGTCATGCAAAGAACATTCTAGGTGGAGAGAATAACCAGTAGAAAGGGCCTAGGTCAGCAGATATTTGGCATGTTATAGGAATCATAAAATGACCACTTTGGTAGAGCAGTATGGGCAGTACAGAGAATGGCTCAAATTAGGTCAGGCTGATGAGGAGGACCCAAGTAATTGACAGTTAAGCCAGAACTCCCCCCAACTTCCCTGATATAAGGCAATAGCCTTGGACTCATGTTGAATATACAAACTGCCAGGGCTTTTTCTTGGAAATTCTGAGTCAGTAGACTCTATACCTGCTACATGGAAGGTACTATTTTAGGTACTAGGGAGGTATCATTGGAAAAAAACACAGACAAAAAATTATTTCTCAATGAGGCTTATGTTCTAATACAGAAAGACAGAAAATAAACATCTGTAAAAATGATATAGCTGGGTGTGGTGGGGCACAACTTTAGTCCCAGCTGCTTGACGGGGGAGGCAGGAGGATCACTTGAGCCCAGGAACTCAAGGCTGTAGTACACAGTGTTCACACTTGTGAATAGCCACTGCATTCCCAACCTGGACAAATAGCAAGACCCTGGTTTTAAAAAAATGACATAATGATTAGTGAGGTTGAACATTTCTTTATGTGTTTGTTGGCTGCTCGGATGTCGAGATGCAAATCAAAACCACACTGAGATACCACCTAACCCCAGTCAGAATGGCAATTATCAACAACTCAGAAAATAACAGCTGCTGGAGAGGGTGTGGTAAAAAGGGAACACTTCTACACTGTTGGTGGGAGTGTAAACTAGTGCAACCTCTGTGGAAAGCAGTGTGGCGATTCTTAAAAGCTCTAAATACCAACCTCCTATATGACCCCGCAATCCCCCTACTGGGAATATATCCTGAAGAACACAAATCACTCTATAAAAAAGATACCTGCACACGCATGTTTATCGTAGCATTGTTCACAATAGCAAGAACCTGGAAACAGCCATGCTGCCCATCAAAAGAAGACTGGATTAAAAAAAATGTGGTACATATACACGATGGAATACTACGCGGCCATAAAAAAGAACAAAATCATGAATTTCGCAGCAACTTGGATGGAACTAGAGTCTATAATACTGACTGATCTCTCACAGAAACAAAGATCCGAGTATCACATGTTCTCACTCATATAATGGACCTTAAACATCCAATGCAATATTATACGAAGATGACTGACCGTACTGGGAAACTATGGTGGGGGGAGGGAGATGGGATTAACAGTAGCAAATATCTGTCTGGGGACGGGGAAACACCCCATATCAACAAGGTGCCTGAATGAAATGCAATTGTATACCTAACCCTTAACTGTACCCCACAACTTTACAATAAAAAAAATGACATAATATATTAGCTATTGCTATATGCCAAAGAACAAGTAAAACATGACGCAATAAGTAGAATTGTCAGTGCTAAGGATGCAGGTAGGATGCATTTTTTTTATATATAGGATGATCCAGTCTGGGTTGGAGATATATACTTGGGAATTGCTGGGTCAAGTAAGATGAGAACTAAGAACTGACCGTTAGATTGAGCACAAACAGTTCATTAAGTTAGGAGGGGAAACAGGGGATGCAGTGGCAGGAGTCTGAGGAAACTCTGTTCTGAGTGCTTCAATTTTCTCAATTAATAACAGGATGCATGTTATCAGCTGAAAATGAAGATAGGAGGAGGTGGAAGCTTGGGGAGTAGGACAAGGTATGACTCAGTCATCTTGGAAAATGGGAGAGAAGTACCCAGTCAACACTGGATGACTACTGCGCAGCATTAAGTATCCACTTGAGGTTCATGGTCACGAGTTTAGAGTGAGACCAGCCAGCATCGTTGTGGGTTTTTTTCCAGTTGTGGATGGCTGCACAAGCACTTGCAAAATAGACCTGGAGATAGATTTAACTGAGGTTGTGGTTTGTTATGCAAAGTGACAGGGGACCAGGGAGTTGAAGATACACACACACACACACACACAGAGAGAGAGAGAGAGAGAGCAAGAGAGAGAGAGAGAGCAAGACAGAGATAGAATACTTATAATGCTTATCTGAAGAATTATGGAAGGAAGAAGAGACATCAAGTGGGTGAGGAAGTGAAAAGTTTGTAAGATCAATGGGTGTAGAGTCTGCTGCAGTTGAAAGAATGATTGTATATTGGGCATTGGAGTGAACAAGATAGACGACAAGTGGTAGAAAGAGAATGGGATACGTGACAGTGAGCTTTTGGGGGCTGCAGTTATTGGTAATGACAAGAGCTAGGATATGCCATGGGAGTGGCTGGCTAAGGGGTAGGGAGCAAGGTCACTGGAGAAGAGGAGGTAGTCAAGGAACTGAGAGACCAAGGTGTCGGAAGGTCATCTACATCGGTATGGAAATCACCAATAGCCAATACAGGAGTAGTGTTAAAGAGCAACAGTGAGTCCAGGAACTAAATTCATCCACAAAGGAAAAAGAAACTAGGGGAAGTAACCCAAGGACAGCTAGAAAAAGACAACAATGTGGCATAGTGGAGAGTGTCTTCTGGCATGAGATTGAAAGCTTTTAAACAAAAACTGAGTGATTCTTGTCTTCAGAATAGTTTCAAAACTCTAGTTGGGTCATGTTAAGGAGTTGAAATATTACTCCGAATGTGGTGAGGTTTGAGCATGGGAGTGATGGAAGTCCTTGCTTGATACATTGGTTTATTTCAGCAACTGCATTTCCCCCCCTAATTCCTAGTCTATGGTCTAGGTTCTCACTTATCAGCTTCCTGGTTGCTCCTTAGACATATTCCCAAGTCCAGGCCTCTGGACCAAACTCCTTGCCTTTTGTTGTCATGAATTGATCTAATTCTGCTCGTCCCATTATATTCACACCTGTGTGACTAGCTCCATATGTAAACTCAATCTCTAACCATTCTTCTATGTACCCCACCTCCTTCCCTGTTTAAGCAGGTCACCTGGACTTATAGTCCCAATCTAGGAAGTTCAGTTGTGATTTCAATTTACATTTGCACTGGTCTATATCTCATGTGAGATTAACAAATGGTCCTAGACCAAGAATTATCAGAATTGGAGACCATGTCATTTTGGTTTCGTTAAAAAGCAGGAAAATTTTCCCTGTAGAACGTAGAGCAGTTCAATTTGTAGCAAACCAAGTTACTGCTGTATTAGTTATTGTGTACTAGTTATCATGAAAAAATAAAGGGAACTGTGGCCAACTTTTCGTTTTCCTTGGCAGATAATTGCAGAAGTCATTAACTTGTACAAGCACTCATTCATAAAATAATTATTAACTACTCTCTACGTCAGCCACTGTTTTAAATCTCTAATACCTGTACAACCAAGCGTTAGAGATATAGCAAGGAAGAACCCAGGCAGAGTCCCTGATCTCATTGCAATCAAAGTCTAGTGAGAAAGACTGAAAATAAACATGTAAACACATAAAATGGTTTTGGAAGATGACAAATATCTTAAAGATTACATGACAGAACTCTAGAGGGCTTATCCTGTGCTGAGCATTATTCTAAGTGTCTTTATCTATTTAGCCTACATAATATTTGTGATAATCTCATAAATTTGCTATTGTTATGATCACATTTTACAGACGAGGAAACTGAGACCCAGGAAGATTAAACAATTTACAAACTTTGACAAGTTACTTAATTTTTGTGTTTCTATTTTTTCCCCTGTAACATAAAAATAACAATAATAACAGTAATTATGGCATAGGATTTATTTTACAATTAAGGAAATTCGTATATGTAAATGACTCAAAAGAATCCCTAGCACCTAGTAAGTGGTAGTTATTATTCCTATTTACAGATGAGGATACTATGGTTCAGGAAAGTGAAGTATGTTACCCAAGGTCACACATCAAATTTGGAAACAATGGCAGCAGATAAGTCTTTGTTACCTGCAGGGTAAGACTGAGCTTTCCCTGCAGCTTCTGCTCCCCTCAGCGCCCACATCCTATGCAGCACTGTCTCTCTGTGCATAGACAATCAGGAGTTAACCATGGGCTAAAAATATATTTTCTTTCACCTCTATTCTCCATGCCTAGAGATACTCAGCAAACTGTATTGCAGAATTAGGACATGTGTAGCATTAAACTGTGGCACAAAATCACAAGGAAACAACTAGAAGAGGGAAGGACATTCAGTAACATGAGAAAAAAAGTGAGAAATAAGCTGTATGTCTCTGTTTTTCTCATCACCAGATTACTGACAATATCTCATGGTTGTATGACCATTTATTTATATTTTATAGCTTAAAGAGGAAAATAATAATGTTAATATATGTGTGTATGTGTATACATGTGTATGTGTGTGTGTGTGTGTGTGTGTGTGTGTGTGTGTGTATGATGCATGATGAACTTAAACTAGCCATAAAGAATCTATTTTGCAGTCTCAATGCCATAAAGGAACATTACAAGGCTTGTTCATCTCTAATGTTTCCAGTTCTATATAATCAAAGATTCTATTAGGAAAGACCTAAACAAATAATAATCAATCTAAAGTCTAAATCACCCTTGGGGTACGCTCTTAAATGTTGACTACTACCATGCAAGGTCCTCTTGACACAACAGTGGTGCATGAATGACCAACTTCCCCAGCACTGTTACATCCCAAAAGACAAAAGAGAGAAAAAAAGAGAGACTCCCATCTTTAAGTTCTGGCCTGTTACAGCCAATAGCCCACAGTCCAAGTATTTAGTAGTCAGAGAGATGCTTTCTTATTCTGTAGTTTTTAGTAGGCACATTTAATCCTGAAAATGATATGTATTTCATGACATCCCAAGAACCTGGGAGTCTTGAAGAATCTGGAAGGTGTCTTTTTAAAACGCATTTCCTCCAAGGAAGGAAACAGGTGCCCTTATTTCATGGAGTTCTGAAAATCAGGGTAGCCTTCCCTTAAAAAACAAATCAAAAAAATTCTCCCCTGTCCCTTAACCAATGAAAATGTTCTATAATCCTCCACTCACCGTATTTTGTTCAAAAGATATCATAAGTCTCCCATAAACAATACATCCCAGGATATTTGCTGTAATTAAATGGCCAAAGAATGGGGCCAGAGGTGGAGAAGATAAACCAGGAGTCCCTGGTGGAAACCAGCAAGTTGGCAGCCTTTGCAGCCCACTTTCCCGGTACAGTACATTCAAAAACATATATGTGAAGGCTCCATATGTTTTCCTTCCACCTTCCCCCACACACATGGACTGATGGAAGGTCTTGGCGTTGGAAATGTACCCCTCTCTTCTGCGGGGAATCACAGCACCAGCCTTATCAGTTTTCCTCTTCCCTGGGAAACATTGCTGGCCCCTGCCCACTGACTCTGCCACTCCGCTACCAAATGAAGTCGCTAGTACTTGTTCCCTACTGTCAGTACCTTTGTTATAGCTTTTTTTCCTGGCCTGGTATTCATTTGTCTGCTCTGTGACCCCCTCACAATTGTGAGCTTCTGTCATTGTGACTGTGAGCTTCCTGAGGATAGGGACAAGGCTAACTCATCTCTGGTTCCTTAGAACCTAGAAAACAGCTTGCGGTGGGGTAGACAAGGGGTAGCAGAAGGAAAAAGAAGAGGAAGAGATGAAGGGAAGAAGACAAGGTGAGGAAACAGAAGTCCTTACGTGGGGCTTCCCGTGCCAAATACACCTTGCCTAATTCTACTAACAGGCCTGGAAGCTTGAACAAGAAAAGCATCATGATGCTGCCAGCATTCTAGTTGAAAAAAAAATGGATGGTCTTTTCTGTCCAAAGTGGAAATATTGAATGGTTTGTTTGCATCATTCTTTCCTCCTCCCTGAACCTCTCTCCTCTTTGTTTGAAGAGACACTTTTGAAAATCATTGGAGCTCCCTGAATGCACAGAAGACGGGCAGCAGCAGAATCAGCAGGATTCTGAAAGCAAGTATGGGAGAATCTTGCTCTGCTACTTCTTTTTGTGCACCCCTCCCCTTTCTTCAATTCAATTCAAAAAACTTCTCAAGAGCCTACTATTGATGCCGAATATACATTTTTTCTATGGCATTCAAAAACATCAGCATCATTTCGGCAATTTGTCTGCAGACCATAAGCATTAATTAGCGTGGCACCCTTTCTGAAATTTGAATCACACCATTGTGCAGTGGTTTCATTTCTTTTTCAAGGCCAACCTCAGAATTCTCACGGCTTTGTGACAGCGAGTGATAGTGTGAAAAACAGCTTTTTTAAAAATGCCAAGAGGGGCATCTACTGTGTGGCCCCCTCTTATTTGTGAGTTAGGAAGGCTTTTTCTCACACCTAAAATGTGTTCAGCCTCCTGCGTTGCCATGGACTAGAACCGCCACAGAAACGTTATCTCAGTGTGGAGTCTTCTATATTATTGTGCTTCGAAAGACCAGTCAGTCTCTTGATTATTAATTTAACCAAAGGAATTGTGGAAGTTAGTCATGGACCCTGCAGGACTAGATCTAAGGAGGGTGATTCAGTTGGAAGCCATGCTTTGATAGCTTGATTCTCTTTTTCCTCCTAAAAAAGGTTTTTATTAAGTAGATGTGCTGGGTTCTTTCTTTATAGTAGTTTGTTTGGTTGTTTGATAGAATGTATCCAAAGCACTAGATGTAAGTTCCACTAGGGCAGGGACTGTCTATACCACCTATCTTTATCTCCCCATGGAGGTATCTGGAACATTTATTAAAGTGCACAGTGCATGGCATGTGAATAAATGGATGAATAAATTCCCCACTCCTTACTGAAATCCATAATTCAAATAAGCTACTGTAACAATTCTTTTAAGTGTATGATTATGTGGTTTCCAAAATAGTCAAAGATTGTGTAAATCTCACCACTAACCAATTTAAGAATGTTTCTATCACCCTTAAAAGGACACCTGTACCCATGAAGCAGTCATTCTCCATTTCCCTTCTCCCAGTCACTGACAACCATTGATCACTTCTCTGCATCTATGGGTTTGCCTATTCTGGATATTCAATATGAATATAGAATCAGACAATATGTGAACTTCTGTTTCTGGCTTCTTCAATTAGCATAATTAGCTTAGCATACTACAGGCTTATTCATGTTGTAGTGTGTATCAGTACTTCATTCTTTCTATGGCTGCATAATATTCTATCATATAGACAGAATGCATTTTGTTTATTCATTTGCCAGTTGATGGGCATTTGGGTTGTTTCCATTTTTTGGCTATAATGAATAATGCTGCTATGCTGGGGCTTTTTTAAAAATAAAGACACTAATCCCACTCAAGACAGCTTCATCTTATGACTTAATCACCTCACAAAAGGCTACACCTCCTACTATTCCACCCCAAAATGCTATTTGTTAGGTGGACACCTGTATTCAATTCTCTTGCAGTATGTCATGACAGCAGGCAACAAAGTCCTGGAGTGGAAAAAAGTAGACACAGGATATAGGGAAAGGACATGTCCAAGCTCACACAAAGAGTCAATGGTAGAGTGGGGTCCATAGCCTAAACCTCCTGACTTTCTAGCTAGGACTCTGCTCCTTCTTCACAGTGGCCATCGCAGTCAAAACCCTGTGCATATCTTTTAAAATATGTCTTCCCAGGGGTCTGAAGGAGTATACAAGTATGTGAGCTGCCATACTTGAACAATCCATAATTGGTGAGGTCTTGTCAGCAACTGGGTTGAGTAACTGCTTCTACCAAACAGTAACAACCCACTGGAAGGAAATATATAGCTTCTTGGGGACCTTCACTCATTTAACATGGGTTGAAGAGTGGATAGTATAACCATTGACTCATCTACTTGGAGGAAGATAAAGTCACTTCCATTTCTCTGTCAGATACCCCAGAGTAGCATTGAGCACTCTTTTTCTTGGAAACACTCTACTTGGCCGACTGCTATCATTGCTGAACTCGAACGTTTGAAGGAGAAACAGTCTTGCGAACAGGCACCAATTTCTCGGTGCAGCATGACTTGTAGGGGCAAATGTCCATTGGGGACTTATTTTCTAGGCACCAAATACTGATTGAAGATGTAGTTAACTATGTATGAAATTTTAGCTCCCTCAATTAATTGGGGCACTAAATTATGGCTGTTCCAAAAAGCAGAAAAGACTTTATGAAAATTGAACCTGTTAAAGGGAATTCTCCCAGGTTAGGAGCTATAAACTACAGCAGCCTGCAATGATGATGACCTTTAGCAAGAACAGCTAACTTCCCTGTCAGTGGAAAAGGTAGCAGAGGGCAAAATCTGAGGTTGTGCAAAAAAAAAAAAAAAAAAAGGCTGGAAAAAGGCCCATCAAGTTAGGCTAGACCTCCTATTAGTCATAAAATAAAATTGTGCTGAGTTTGGTTGCTTAATTAGCATTCACATATTCACTACTTTCCTTTTTTTTTTTTTTTTTAGGTTCCGGACTGCTATAGTCTGAATGTTTGTGTCTCCCAAAAATTCTTATGTTGAAACCCTAACCCTCAAGGTGATAATATTAGAAGATAGAGTCTCTGGGGAGGTGATTAGGACATGAAAGCAGAGGCCTCATGATTGGGATTAGTGTCCTTATAAAATGAACCCCAGAAAACTAGCTAACCCTTTTCACCATGTGAGGACACAGTTAGAAGGTGCCATCTAAGAACCAGGAAGAAGTCTCTCACCAAACACTGACTGTGCTACAGCCTTGATCTTGGACTTCTCAACCTCCAGAACTATGAGAAATAGACTTCTGTTGTTTATAAACTACCCAGTTGATGGTATTTTCTTAAAGAATGCTGAACAGACTAAAACACTAAAAATAAATGTATTGCCCAGGCGAGCACAGTGGCCCACTACCTGTAATGCCAGCACTTTAAGAGGCCAAAGTGGGAGGATTACTTGAGCTCAGGAGTTTGAGATCAGCCTGGACAACATAGTGATACTCCATCTCCACACAAAAAATAAAAAATTTTCTGGGCTGGTAGCACACACCTGTAGCTCAGTTGCTTGGGAGACTGAGGTAGGAGAATTGCTTGAACCTAGGAGGTCGAGGCTACAGTAAGCTATGATCATGCCACTGCACTCCAGTCAGCATGACAGGGTAAGACCCTGTCTCAAAAATAATAAAAATAAATAAATATATTTCCTGTGTTTATCCTTCTGAAATCAATTAATCTATAGATGAACAGGTATCTAAAACAGACTAGGTACTCAACAGGTGTTTTGAATGAATAAATTCAATTAATGAATGAATGTTAATGGAGCTTAATAAGGAAATAGATCCTGTCTTTAAAAGTTTGTAATGGGCATAAATGAAGTTCTAGAAAGTTTGCAAAGTAAAAGTAATTGAGATCATGGTGGTAATGGGACAAAAGTAAAAGAAAAACACAGAATTTGAAGTTCCAAAGGGATGTATTAAAAACATGAGAATAAAGTTGAGATCAGAAGGACATCTTAGAACATAAATCTTGAGCTGTGCATTAGAGAAGTAATGGTAATGTGAGAATCGTATATGATGAGAAGGTATTCAGACATCACCTATTTAATATGAATAAGAAGATGGAAAAGGAGAAAAATAAAGGAGAGGAAGAAAACAAGGAGGAAAAACAATAGCATGGAATTGGCAGAAAGAAGAGAGGAAAGACAAAACCAAATACAAAGGAACATGCATCGGAATGAAGGGATTGTGTCAAGGAAGTCAGTGTAGTGCAAGCATCCTTTCCAATTCTGTCATCCCTGACTGCCAGGAGCTGCCTGGCTGTCAGCCCCTAGTTTGCAAACTTTCCCACAACTCAGTTGGTTTCCCGGACCCACTTGGGGGTTCAATCTTACTAACACTTAGAGTCTTTTTCTGACCTTAAACAAGATGCACAAGGTCTATCTTAAAATGATAGAGACACAAATTTTACTGCCAGTGTCTAGTCCATTGCTCAGACCCCATACTTTTTGCATTTAGGAGCCATATGCTGGATGTGTGAATAGGTGACTTCTGCTGATGAGTTCATGTGGGCTTGTCCCTGAGTGGAGAAGGTTCTGAACACCGTTATTCCACCACTAGGTTCTCTAGGACTACTTCCTGAAAGGACATAACATGGAGTCAGTATACCCAAGGAGCAGTCATTTTAACATTGCTTAGAACTGTCATGCTTTTCTAGCAGTTCACTTTAATTTACCTTCTGATCCACTAGCCAAGGACAGAACCAGGTTCTCAGAGGTAGCTATTGATAATTGTTTTACAACCCCTCCCCAGCTTGTCTTGTACTAATTAGCTTTTTCTATTTCAAATATTTGCCTCCACCCATAAGACCTAAGTTAACCTAATCAGCCCTTTGGGACCTTCATGAAAAACAGACAGACACCATCACCATGGCAGCAGTCATGTTACTAACCCACCCATCTTGCTTCTATCACCTGATGTCAGTACCTGCATTTATCTGCCCCTCCATGATGACATGGAGTAGACCACCATCCAACCACCTTAACGATCTACTCCCCTCAAAGGGGAATGCCTAAAAGCATTCCATCTCAAGTAGCCAATTGTCATTGCTTTGTTAAAATCTGGTGTGTCCACTTGGTTCTTTGAGCTATGGCTGCCATGTTTCTAAGCTTTGGCTCCCTCGCCTACATTGGAGAGGTGAGTCTCCTCTCTCTCTCTAGTTTACTTTCTAAATAAGCTATATTTTCCAATCTAACTTCTGTGCAACTCTTTGCATCTTTCACATGGCACTGGATCTGACCTAACATTTTAGAGGCCCAACTGGGATTTTTTTTTTCATTAATCAGTATTTTTTATTATCGTTTTGTGGGGTACAGTTAAGGGTTAGGTGTACAATTACGTTTCATTCAGGTACCCTGTTGATAAGAGGTGTTTTCCCATTGCCCGACAGATATTTGCTACTGTTAATCCCATCTCCCTCCCCCCCATAGTTTCCCAGTACCGTCAGTCATTTTCTTATAGTATTGCATTGGATGTTCAAGGTCCATTATATGAGTGAGAACATGTGATATTCTGATCTTTGTTTCTGTGAGAGGTCACTCAGTATTATAGACTCTAGTTCCATCCAGGTTGCAGCCAAATTCATGATTTTGTTATTTTTTATGGCTGCATAGTATTCCATCATGTATATGTACCACATTTTTTAATCCAGTCCTCTTTTGATGGGCAGCATGGTTGTTTCCAGGTTCTTGCTATTGTGAACAACGCTGCGATAAACATACATGTGCAGGTATCTTTTTTATAGAGTGATTTGTGTTCTTCAGGGTATATTCCCAGTAGGGGGATTGCAGGGTCATATGAAGGTCAA
>NW_007249327.1:139515-246915 GCF_000164805.1 Carlito syrichta | reverse complement strand
ACGTTTCAGTTCCTTGTAGATCCAGGATGTTAAGCCTTTGTCAGACCTAGAGTTGGCAAATACTTTTTCCAGTCTGTAGGCTGTCTCCTGCTCTCTTGATGGTTTCTTTGGCTTTGCAGAAGCTTGTCAGTTTAATAAGGTCCCATTTGTCTATCTTCTCTCTTAAGTCCTGTGGGTTTCGGGTTTTGTACAGGAATTGGATGCCAGTTCCGATTTCCGTGAAAGTATTTCCTTCCTTTTCTCAGAGACCTAAATGTAAAAACTCAAACCATAAGAACCTTAGAAAGGGATTTTTAACCTATCATTTTTGGAGGTACCACTGAGATCTTTAACCTAACAATTCCCTACCAGTGTACTTGATTAGTCCTCTAGAACGCACCTGGTTTCCCCGCCCCCCCATGTGATCCCTGAGCAAGTTGCCACTTCATGACATTGAATTTCTGTCTGGGTTCCAGTCTCTAGGCCTCCAGACTTGACTTTCTCACCTGGACCAATGGTAACTGGCAGGAAAAATTCTTCACAACTTTACCTTAACAAACAGTGAGCTTGGCCTGTTTCCTTTCTGCTCACCTGTTCCTTGCCACTTGAGCTCTCTGAGTTCTCTCATCACTTATCTAAGTATGTGAGTACTCAATCACACTTTTGGAAGCTTCATTCCTTGACTAAATATTCATCAAGTACTTACCGTGTGCCAGGTACTGGGATGTGGGGACAAACACTGAGTTCCCAGTCTGAGACAAAAAATAAATATTAAAGAGTCTTTCAAAACATTGTACAGATAACCTGCTGTTGTCCCATCAGCAGTCTCTAAACCAGGCTGTCACTTAGAGGATTCTAGATCTTCACTTTGGACCCCCTTCAGTGAGAGGAGATTACAGCTGAGCACTCTGCTCAGCAAAGTGACCATATTCAAGAAAGGCAAGACAAAGGAAACCCTTTCATTTCTAAGCCTCTGCCAGGTGTTTGTGTAGCTAAGTGGTGGCTATTAAGAGGCAAACAGCCCAGTAATGGTTCCCATTTCTTACACACCTACAGGCCCTGGGGCACAGTCTTGAAAGCACTAAAATGAACAAAGGGGAACAGACACAGATCTGCATAATAGAGTAAAATGCTACCTCCAGTGCTTCCTGGGTCAGCTAAGCTGATCACTGTGGAGTCAGGAAATGTTTCTTTTCCTTAATAAGGATGTAGACAACCCTGTTTGGAGAATTTATATTTATCCTTTGGGGCTGCACAGATGTCCATATGGAGGCCTTGTGTCTTCCCAGTAATTACTCATCGGATCACCTGGAAAGAGAAGGCCTGTAAGTGAGCCTTCATTCCAGCAGGGAGACAGAAGGAAGGAACAGAAATTGGAGAGCCAAAGCAAGCTGCAGGTCTGGGGAAGGAATGGATTCTTCCAAAGACCTGTCCAGTGTCATTTGGAAGGGGTGGACCCTCCCTAAATCTAAGTGGGAATCTGCACAGAAGAGGTGTGAAGGTGGGGTGCTCTCTGTTAGGATGGGGGCTGTTCAGGGCTCCAGCCCCAGGACAATAAACATCATTTAGCACTAGATGGACCCATAATGGATTTCCTGGGAGATCCTGTGTGTTCATCCCTGGGACTATGGAAATGGCTCTGTGGCAATTGCAAGTTGTGAAATGAAGTAGAAATGGGAACATCCAGAAGGCACAAGAAAGATAGAGCAGCAGCGACTTCTGAAATAAACTCTGACCTATCCTTCCCAAATATGCCCCCCAGAAGATACTTTGTTGACAGAGCTATAGGCACGTGGTACTGAGCACAGGTACATCTTACTGTATTTTGCAGTGTGTGGTGCATGTACAGCTTACTTTTAGTGGCATATGTGAAACTGGGTTTTTGTTGTTGTTGTTGTTTGAGTCAAGGTCTTGCTCTGTCACCCAAGCTGGAGTGCAGTGGCACGATCATGGCTCACTAGCCTCAACCTCCTGGGCTCAGGCAGTCCTTCTCCTCAACCTTCTGCGTAGTTGGGAATATAGGTAAGCACCACCATGTCCAGATAACTATTTTGTAAAGACGAGGTCTTACTATTTTGCCTTGGCTGTGAAACCATTTTTAACAGGACGAAGTATGTGAATGACTGGCTATAGTAATATATGTGTGATACACTGTGTTTAATAGGGTAACACTTGTTTTACTGTACTGCTTTAAGTGATAAATTTTGAAACTCTGTTAACAGAGCTAGGTGTGTGTGTGTGTGTGTGTGTGTGTGTGTGTTACTGAGTATAAGACATCTCTGAGAATCCGTGTGTCTAGCAGTGTGTGACACACGTACTAATTTATTTATATATGTTGAACACTGTGTTGAACTGCCAGAGGAAGGTGGCCCAAGGTTGGAGAAGCTCTAACTTCAGCGTTACATGGCATTACAATCATTACAGAGAGATGAAGACATAAAGAGAGGACAATGGGTACATTCATCAGGGTGACTTAGCAATGTGTAGGGCTACAGGCATCAAAAGAGAACCTGCCTGAGGACAGGACATTGAAACTGGATCCAGAAGAAGGAATAATAAGAGCACCAGTTTACTGGGGACTTGTTCTGTGCCAGGTACTATTTAAAAGGCTTTACGTGGTCCAATCCATTTAATCCTCACAACAGTCATGTATCGCCATTGCACAAATAGAGAAACTGAGGCACGCAGCAAATTTAGGCACTTCTCCAAGATTCTGCAACTGCAGAGCCTGGCCCTGTCACCACTATGTTATGATGCCAATTTTTTTTTAATTTTAAAGTTGTGGGGTACAATTCAGGGTTAGGTGTACAAATATTCATTATGCAGGTACCCTTGCTGATGAGGTGTGCCCCGCCTTCAATGCCTATTAAAATTAACTTACATAGAAATGGATAAAGAGTACTTGAGAAACAACAAAAAAGGTCTGGAGAAGAGTGTTCATGGTGAGTTCCAGGATCTGAAAGAAGACCGGTGTGACTCATGTGACAGGAGCAGAAGTGCACCAGAAAGAGCCACATGAGATATGAGGTAACACTTGAAGAGATCGCAGTGGTTCACTCACTCAAAGCCTTGTTAGTGGAAAGGGACTGGATTTATCTTGAAGCAATGAAAAGCCTGAGAATAGTTTTAAGCAGTGGAAAGACATAATTTTTTTCTGTAAAAAGTGGTGGAATTCAATAACTAATTTGTATTTGAAACCAATTAGAATTTAGTGATTAACTGGGTGTTTGGGTATGAAGAAGAAAAAATAACAATAGTGTGCAGGTTGGTTTTTTTTTTTTTTTTTTTTTTTTTTTGGAGGTGTCTCACTCCACTGCGCAGGCTGGAGTGGAGTGGCACGCTCAAGGTCACCCCAGTGTTGACCTGCTGGGCTCCAGTAATCTTTCTGCCTCAGTCTTCCAAGTAGCCAGAACTACAGGTAAGCACCACCATGCCTGGCTAATTTTTGATTTATTGTAGAGATGAGATCTTGCCAAGTGGTCCAGTCTGGTCTCAAACATGTGGGCTCAGGCAATCCATTCGCCTCGGTCACCCAAAGTGCTGGGATTACAGGCTGAGCCACCGAGCCCAGCCAGTGTGCAAGTTTACACACCAACAGTTTTGTATGTGGTAACACATTCTGGTGAACTAGGGATCAAGGGAGGAGATACAGGTTGGAGAGAGGGTATTGGAAGCTTCTGAACTTGGTTTCCAGCATCCTCATTTTGGCATGCTTGTGACACATCCAGTCCCTTGGATTTATGTCATCTATTTGCCAATAGCTCCTACTTTGTGGACATCTGTCCACTGAAATTTAATTTGTCTAAAGAAACATAAGTTGAGTCCTCTTCAACTTTACATTTAAGCCTGCTTCTCATCTTCCCCATCACAATAAATGGTACCAGTATCTATCCGGGTGCATGAGCTGAAAACCTAGGAGTCTTAGCAGATTCCTCCCTCTTTCTCACTCCTCACATCCAGCCTATCAGAAGCTCTGGCAGTTCTATCTTCAAAATACATCCACAGTTCAAACGCTTCTATTTGCCACCTCTACGGTGATCCTTCTAGCTCCAGCCACCATCCTCTCTCACTTGGACAATCGCCACAGTCCCCTACTTGGGATCCCTGTTTCTATTCTCAACCCATCAGAAATTACTATCAACCATGCAGCTAGAATGATCTTTCAAAAGTGTAAATAAGATCATGTTACCCTGTTTCTCAAAACTCTTCAAAGACTTTCCACTGCACTCAGATTAAAATCCAAACTCCTTAACAGGGCCAACAAGGCTCCTCATGACCTGACCCTGGCTCTTCTTCCAAGTTCAGGTCCTATCACCCTACCCCTCATTCATTCTTCTAATTTTTCCTAGATCTCCTCAAGCTCATTCCTGCCTCAGGGCTATTCTGTTTGTTCTTCCCTTGTCCTGGGGAAGATATTCTTATGCATTGCTGTCCCATTTTATTCAGGGCACTGTTCAAATTCTACCTCTCCAGGGGGACATGCCTCTGATCATTCTACTTAGAGTAGCACTACCTATCACTTCTGAAAGGTGACATGGTTCTAATATACCCAATGATCAGCCATTTTGACATTGCCTACATCTCATGTTTTTCTAGCAGTTCACTTTACTTACCCTCTAATCATTAGCCAAGGACAGAACCAGTTTCTCAGAGGTAGCTATTGATAATTGTTTTACAATCCCCACCCCAGCGTGTTTTGTACTAATTAGCTTTTCTATTTTAAGTATTTTCCTCCACCCATAAGATGCAGGTAAACCTAATCAGATCTTCATGACCTTTGTAAAACACAGACCCCACCACCGTGGCAACAGTCTTGTGACTAACTCACCCACCTGCCTGCTGTCCATCACCTGATGTCAGTTCCTGCGCTTACCTGCCCATTTGTGATGATATGGAGCAGACCACAACCCAATCACCTTAATGATCTTTCCCCATCAAAGGGAAGGAATGAAAGGACTCAATCACGAGTAGCCGATTGCTGTTGTCTTACTAGACTCAGGTGTGGTCAGGTGTGGTCATGTGTTCTTTGAGCTACGATCCTCACCATGTTTCTTGGCTTTGGCCCCCTTGCCTACCTTGGGGAGGTGAATCTCCTCTTTCTCTCTCTAATTTACTTTCTAAATAAACTATATATTCTTTTTTTTTTTTTTTTGAGTTGGAGTGTCACTCTGTCGCCCAGACTGGAGTGCAGTGGCCGCTCCCGGCCACCATAGCCTCGACCTGCTGGGCTCCAGCGATCCTTCCTCAGCCTTCCAAGTAGAAACTATATATTCTAATCTAACTTCTGTGCAATCCTTTGCATGTTTCATGTGGCATTGGATTGCACATCAGACACCCACACCCCCAGTGAACCTGACCTAACATTTGGAGGCCACTCTGGGATTGTGACTTAACACACTCGTTATCCCATTTACTTCATTTAATTTTTGTTTCTAATGATTATTGTCACCTCAGATTATATTATTCATTTCTGTGTTATCTTTCTCCTCCATCAGCATATAACTGAAGACATATCATGAGATTGGGACATGACAAAGTGTCATCCTAGGTCCCCACATTGGTCGTGAATAAGAACAAACCATTGCTGTGTATTTAGTCTCTGAGACTTCAGGACTAATTTGTGACCATAGCATAACAGCTAATCGTGACTAATGAAGGTAGTAATTGAAGTCACAGGAGAGTCTAGGACAGAGCCTTAAAGGACACTGGTAAGTAAAGCTCAGGTAAAGGGGGTTTGGGCAGCAAAGATTGTGTAAGGTATGACAGAATGGTAGGAGGTAAACCAAGATCATGAAGTGGGGTCATATAGTCAATGGCAGTAAGGAGTTAATGAGGTCATGCTCAAGAAGCCACGGAAATTCTGCAGAAATGTTAAATAAGATGAGGACAGAAGAGTGTCTCTTAGATCCTGTAACATTCTGATCAGTTGTGACCTTGACAAGATTGGAAGAATTTGAAGGATGAATGGGGAAGGAAGGAACTGAGTACAATGTGTATAGATTATTCATTCATTTGTTATATTGCAGCAAGTAAATGAGGCAATATTTGGAAGAGCATGTGGAAACCACAAGGGCTTTCTTTTCAAAATGAAAGACAATTGAGAATATTAGAATACTGATAGACTCAAGGAGCAAGAAATAACTTTAGCTAACATATACTGAATCCTGGCTAAGCACTTTTCATGTATCATCTAATTGAAAGCTCACAGTAACCCTATAAAATGATGCTTTTATTGTCTCCATTTCATAGTTGAAGACATGATGGTGCTGAGAGGTTAAGAGACGGGACCAGGGTTCCACAACTGGTAAGTGACAGAGCCAGTGTATAAACCTAGGCAGTAAGAGCCCTCCACTTTATTGTCTTTGCTCTAGATATGAAGATATTAAAGAGACCGGTGTGGGATTGGACCCAAGATTGTTTGAAAGGTCCCTAAAAGGCAAGAAGTGGTGCTCTCCAGGGTACTGGTCTTTGGTACAGCACACCTCTTTATGGTAACAGCAGGTGAGAAGGATAGGATAGGACAGAGGCAGTCACAGTTATGGGCTGGTTAGAACTGTCCAGGGGTGACTCAACAGATGTTCTAATGGTGTCTCTTTTCTTGGTCACGGGAGAAACTAAGTTGCACTGAGAGTAAATGGGTGAAGTTGGGCAAGACACCTGAGGAGGATGAAAAAGATTTGAAACAGTGGGTACAGCAAGCAAAGGAGTAAGCTTTGTTAAGAACCCACTTGAGGTTGGTAGCCATGAATTTAAAACACAGCCACCCTGCCTGGTGGCATGAATTTCTCCAACAGTGAGCAGTTGTGGATGGAATAATAGCAGCTAACTTAACTGACTACTTAGTATGTGTGAAGCATTGTGCTAACCACTTTATACGTGTTACCTCATTAAATGCTCTCAATAACTATGAAATAGGTTTGAGTGCTGGTTTGAAGAAGTCTACTGACTCATATTTCAGCTAAGTCAGGCTCTTATTTTTCTTCCTCCTTCATACTCCTACATCATCAGCCAGCAAGTCCTGCTGACTATTTCTCCACACCTTCTTGGTCTTGCATCGTCTCCTCTTCATTCCCATCGGGCCTCCTCTGGACGGACCTTTATGACCTCAAGCCTAAATGGCTGCATCTGGCCACTTCATTGACCCTTCCCTCGTCAGTCTTGCCCTGTTGGTGTGCATCTTTCCTATGCCTACAAGAATAATCCACTTTTAAAAAAAGCATTGTGTTTGTGTTCTTACCAGGCTCAAGAATCCATAATGGCATTTTACTACATCTCAAATCAATTTCCAATTTTTCACATTAAGATTTAAGAGCCTTTGTCGACCGGTCTTGCTATTTTTCACCAATGTTATTTATTACCCCACTCTATTTTTTGCATGTGATTTTCTAAAAGCAAAGATCACTCATGATTTTGAATCTTATGGGCTCCATGCTTTCATCTTATTTTATGGCCTCAGTGTATATTTGTGTGTGGAAAAGATACATTGGTTGAAGAATCAGGTCTAGAACTCTCTCCTAAGTTTTGGTCTGATTTATTTCAATGTGATTAGACAGTGTGAGAACATCCAAATCTGACTTCTTCAACCTCTTCCTAGAACCCATATACCTGTCTCAATATACTATAATTATATTCAAATAATGTGCAAGTAATCTATGTGTAACGCTAGATGAATATTTGCATGTCTGTACATGCATATACCACTGCCCCCATTGAGATATGGGATATTTTTAGTGCTCAGAAGACTCACTAGTGTCTCTTTTCTGTCAGTACCAGCATCTAAAGATAACTACTTTTTTAATTTTTGTCATCTTTTATTAGTAGTGCCTGCTCACATTAGTGGGATCATATCATAGGTACTCTTTGTTTTTCACAAAAATTGTATATGTGAGATTTATTTATGTCATCGGATGTATCAGTAGTTCTCTCTTTTAAAAAAAATTTCTTTCTGTCATATTTCATTGCATGAATATACCACAATTTACTTATTTATTCTATAGTTGATGAAGATTTGGTTGTTTCCAGTTGGGGACTCATAATAATATTAACAGTTTCATACATGTATTTTTGTAGGCATAACCATCTATTTATCCCAGAAGTGGAGGTTTTCAGTCATAGGATAGATATATGTTTAACTTTACTAGCTGCTGCCAATCAGTTTTACAAACCAGTTTTACTAATTTACTTTCCTACCAGCAGTGTATGAGAGATATGATTGTTCCACATTTTCCCCAAGGTTTGATATTGTCAGTCTTTTAATATTTTAACCATTCTGCTGAGAGTGTAGTGATACACTGTGGTTTTGATGTGTATTTTCCTAATGACTAGTAATCTTGTGTACCTTTTCATATACATATTGATCATTTAGGAATCCTCTTGAAAAATGACTGTTCAAGTCTCCTACCCAAATTTTAAATTGGGTTGGCTTTTTCTTCTTAACGTGTAGAATTCTTTTATATATCCTAGACATGCGTTCTTTGTCAGATATATGTAAATTATCTTCTAGTCCTTACTTAGCCTTTTCAATTTCTGCGTGATAACTTTTGATGAACAGAAATTCTTAATTTTAATGAAGTCAGTGTATCAATCTTTAATTTCGTAGTGCTTTGTCTGTCCTGTTTATGAAATTCTTGCCTATCTCTGTCTTTATTTAGCCTCTCTTCCTTCTTCAACTCCCAGAGAAATAATTAGTCACCAACTTCTGTAAACCATGCCTCCAAAATATATTTCAAATATGTTAACGTTTTCCATGTCCACATTTAATATCATAGGTCAAGCCACTGTTAGCTCTTACCTAAAATTACACCAGCCTCCTACTTGAGCTCCCAATCACAAACTCCTCTCCAATCCATTTTCCACATTGAAGCCATAGCAGTGATTCTGGAATGCAAATCTGACCATGCAACTTCCTTGCTGAAAACCCATCAGGGCTTATCCATTTCCCTTGGAGCAGCATCTAATTTCTTGGACATATCTTTAAGATATTAAAAGTCCATCATGCTCTGGTTCCTTTTTGCCTCTCTTGCTTCATCCATCCACCAACTCTACTCTCCCAGTTCTTTCATCAGCTACACTGATTTTCTTAGTGCCTTTAATTTTCTTAGTGACTTTCTTGCATTTAGGCCTTAGTGCATGCTGTTCTCTTTTCTTGGATTACCTTCTGTCAATATTCTATCAAGACTGGGCTAATTTGTACTCATCTTTGTTAGCTTACCATAGGATTCACTGCTTCTGTGCACCTCTTTGGGTCACTCTTCTAAGGGCTCTCCTAAAACTGAATGATACCTGCATTACATTGAATTGTAAAGCTCTGTTTATGCGTCTTTTTCCTTTACTGGATGGTGAGCACCATGAAGGCAAGGACTGTTTCTTATTTTGTCCAGCTTTGACCACAGTATCTGGCATATAGTAAGTACCTAGTAAATAATGAATGAATGAATGAGTGAATTCATATTTAGATGATATTCTCCACTTTACAGAGTAGTCCTGTGCCTTGCTAATCCTCTAAATAGGAATTGACTGCTGTCACTAGCACCAAGACTATAGTCCTCAGTCACTGTCTCCAGGGAATCTAATGTCTTTTTCTTAAAGCTTAGAGGAAACTAATGCAGTCTTAACCTCCAGGGCCCCAGGAAGCCACTAAAGCTCTTTGGTAGAAAGCAGTCATTAACGTGAGAGATAAAGGATAAAACTGGCTAGAGGGGAAGAGTAGGTTGCTGGAGAACATTTCTGAAACTGCTGAGGATACTGTACAACTCCAGGAAGAAACCTACTCAGGGAATAAAGAGAAGAGGGCAAACACACATGATGTTCTCTCCAGGGAAATGTCAGAACATGGTGACAGATGGGATGTGAGGAACAAAGCATACATAGGAGCCAAAAGTTACTCTCCAAAGAAAACGCTCTATTTCTTTTCCCCAGCAAGAGGTCTAGATACTTTAACTATTAGATAGCCCATAATTTAGTACTACATACAGAAACAAGACAATACAAACTTTGGGTTTGCTCATTCAGCCCCCAGAGCATCCTGGCTTTTGTTGACAGGATGGAATCAGTGGGTCATAGGCCCTGACTAGAGCAGCGACCTGTCTGCAATGGCAGTGCCACAGCATAACAATCACAAAAACCAGGGGAATATATTCACTGAAATGGGCTCTTTCCAGTGAGGGTGCATAGTTCGGAGCATAAAACTTAATGAAAGCAAAAACTCATTGTCAGCCTCACTCACATTAACATCACACGCCATTCATTCATTCATTCATTCATTTGTCTAATTCAACAAATATTTACTGAACATCTATGACCTGGACACTATTTTTGCTTTTGATACTATATTAGACAAGATAGTCTCGCAAAACTTACATTTAGACAGACAAAAAAGCCCAAACAAGTAAACTCAAAAAATAATTTTAGAGAATAATAAGTATTTAGAGAGGAGAGTAAACAAAGAGAATTGACCGGGCACAGTGGCTCATGCCTGTAAACCCAGCACTTGGGGAGGCAGAGGTGAGAGGATTGCCTGAGCCCACGGATTCAAGACCAGCCTGGTCAACTTGGTGAGACCTCGTCTCTACAATAAACCAAAATAGTCGCTGGCGTGGTGGTGTGTGCCTATACTTCCAGCTACTTAGAAGGCTGAGGTGGAAGGATCACCTGAGCCCAGCAGGTTGAGGCTGTGGTGGCTGTGAGTGTGCCACTGCACTCCAGCCTGAGCAATAGAGTGAGACTCTGATGAAACAAAACAAAAAATCCCACAAAAACCCAAAGATAATTAACATGCTTTTTGGCTATATGTAGTAGAAATTTCAGCTCAAAATGGTTTAAAGAATAAGATAATCTATTATCTTACATAATAAGAAGTACAGAGACTAGATAGGTTCCAGAATTGGTTCAAAAATGGCTCCATATCATCAAGTATTCGATTAGTCTCTATCTTCGCTTTGTCATCTTTAGAACTGGCTTCATCTTCACACTGGGAGCAACATGCTGCAGCAATTCTGGGTATTGTCTGAAGGTACAACAAAGTCCAGAGGAGTAAGAAAGACATTCTTCTCCTGAGCCTATCACAAAACAGGAATGTGTTCACATGGTCATAGGTTTTGTAAAATTCGAAAATATATTTTAAGCTGGGCTCTCTGGCTCAGCCTGTAATCCCATGCTTTTGGAGGCTGAGGTGAGTGGATTGCCTAAGCACGCGGGTTCGAGACCCACCTGCGCAACTTGACGAGACCTCATCTCTACAATAAATCAAAAATTAGCTGGGCGTGGTAGCACACACCTGTAATACCAGCTACTTGGAAGGCTGAGGTGGAAGGATCGCCGGAGCACAGCAGGTCGAGGCTGCGGTGGCTGGGAGAGGCCACTGCACTCCAGTCTGGGTGACAGAGTGAGACTCCAACTCAAAAAAATATATATAAGAAAATATATTTTAACCACTTTCAGTTAAGGCCACTATGTTGACTCCAAAATAATTTCTGTTACACTTCCTCCTGTGTCAGGTGGCACTGGTAATGTAGGGAAGTGAAGGTTTTGGACAGAGATCATATCACAGTATTATATATCCCACTATGCCCAGCGCCAGAAATATGTGATACTGAATAACAAAGTTGGAAAAATTCAAAGTCAGAAAGCTAGTCTGTGAAAAATGTCTTCCAACATCAAACCTAAAATTATAAGAGAAAATTTTGGTTTTCATTTATACTTATCAAAATGGAAGTTTTCTGCTATCAGCATGATAATTACAAATACCCAATAGAAAGTCTTGGGTTGTTTGATAGTCTACTTAATTAACAGGAATGAATTACATAAACTACTGGAAAAAACTAAGTTTCTTTGTAACTTGCCATGAAATCATAACATTGACAAAAATAATATAAAACTGAATTTTCCATTACTAGGAAGCCATCCCACAAACTGGTTTATGACTGTCCAATTCAAAGAATAATTTCTGCACAAGAAAACCTGAGAAACCTTTTTTCATCATCTACTAAAGAATTTTGAGAAATTGAGGTTTTGCTTTTGGAATCTCTATCCTGTTCCATTGGTCTATATGCCTGTTCTTGTACCAATATCAGGCTGGGTTGATTATTGTAGTTTATAATAGAGTTTAAAGTCTGGAAGTGTGATACTTCCTGCCCTTGTTTTTTTTTTGTTTTTTTTTTTTTTTTTTGCTGAGGATTGTTTTGGCGATTTGTGGTCGTTTATGTTTCCATACGAATTCCTGTATTGTTGTTTCCAGGTCTGAGAAAAATGCTGCTGGCAATTTAATGGGAACTGCATTAAATCTGTAGATTGCCTTGGGTAGGTCAGACATCTTAACAATGTTAATTCTTCCAATCCATGAGCATGCAATATTTTTCCATTTGTTTGTGTCATCATAGATTTCTTTGAGTAATGTTTTGTAGTTTTCATTGTAAAGGTCGTTCACTTCTCTGGTTAGGAAGATGCCATGGTATTTGATTGTGTGTGTGTGTGTGTGTGTGTGTGTGGCTATTGTGAACGGGGTTGCACTTTTTATTTGGGTTTCTGTTTGTTGTTGGTATATAGAAATGTGACTGTCTTTTGCACACTGATTTCATATCCTGAGATTTTGCCAAAGTTCTTTATCAGTGCAAGGAGGTTTTTGACAGATTCTCTTGGGTTTTCAAGGTATAGAATCATGTCATCTGCAATGAGGGATAACTTCACTTCCTCTTTTCCTATTTGGATACTGCCGATCTCCTCCTCTTGTCTGATTTCTCTAGCTAGGACTTCCAAAACTATGTTGAAAATGAGAGGTTAGAGTGGGTATCCTTGTCTTGTTCTGGTCTTCAGGGGAAATGGTTCCAATTTCTGTCTGTTTAGCAGTATGCTGGCTGTGGGTTTCCCATAGATGGCTAAATCATCTTTGACAAAACTTCCACCACCAATGACTGGGGAGAGGAGAACCTATTCAGTAAATGGTGCTGGGAAAACTGTCTGACCACATGGAGAAGATTAAATAAGATCCCTACCTATTACCATACACAAAAACCAACTCTAAATGGATCAAAGACCTAAGTGTAAACCTAAAACTATAAGAACCTTAGAAAATGCAGGAGACACCCTTATGGAAATTGGAACTGGTAACCAATTCCTGACCAAAATCCCAAGTGCCCATGCCATAAGAGATAAGATAGGCAAGTGGGACTTCATCAAACTGACAAGCTTCTGAAAAGCCAAAGAAACCATCAAGAGAGTGGGGAGACAGTCCACAGACTGGGAAAAAATATTTGCCAACTGTATGTGTGACAAAGGTCTAACATCTAGTATCTACGAGGAGCTCAAATGTGCTGAGAAGAAAAAAACAAACAGTCCCATTACAAAGTGGGCAAAGATATGAATAGACACTTCTCAAAAGAAGACATACGAGCAACCAACAGACACATGAAAAAATGCTCAGCTTCGTTAGTCAGCAAATAAATGCAAATTAAAACTACGCTGAGATACCACTTAACTCCAGTCAGGATGGCTATCATCAGTAACTCAAAAAACAACAGATGCTGGAGAGGATGCGGCGAAAAGGGAACACTTCTACGCTGTTGGTGGGAGTATAAACTAGTGGAAAACAGTGTGGCGATTCATAAAAGATTTAAAATTCGACCTTCCATATTACACTGCATTTTCCTACTGAGAATATACCCAGAAGAACTCAAATCACTCCATAAAAAAAGATACCTGCACGGAGCAGGGAAGCGGGATTGGCAGTAGTGGGAATCTGCCTGTGGAGGTGGGGGTGGAGGAGTACACCTCATCACCAAGGGTACCTGCATAATGAACATTTGTATACCTAACCCTGAATTGTACCCCACATCTTTAAAATAAAAAAATAAATAAAAGAAAAAAGAATTTTGATAGCAGTTTCATCCAAATTTGAAAACAACTCTAAAAATCTATCTGCTATTACTAACATCAAGTTTGGGTGCAAAAGTAATGCTTCTAAATCACCAATGATAAAAAAATAAAATTATAATCAACCATATTAGGGGAAAGACTAATTTATCATTCTGCACAAAATATTCCAAAATCATTGTCATTAAAAGAGGTGATCAAAGAGTATCAGCCAAAAAAACCTAGGGAAAAAAAATCCATGACTGTCTGCCAGGCAGTTAATAAAATCAATGTGTTGCTTTTCTGCACTTTTGATGTTAGAATTTTTAAAGTCATAACTTGTAATTTATGTTCTCATTTTAAATAAAAAGTTTTATAAACAGTTTTACATTTGCAATTTTGAATTATTTTTCTGAAGGAGTGTGTTGCTCAAACTGTAAAAGCCTTAGTTCCCTCACGATCTGTATCAACTCCTACTCAAAAATGAGAAATTTTTCCCAGAAACTCTGCTGTAGGTTTCTCCTCATGTCTCATATCCATCTCTTTTACTTGTGTGTCTATCCATTCAGCTAAATGCACCAGGAGAAAACCTTACAACCAGGACTGTTCTCATTTGAAATTAATGGCCATTGCTTTAGGTGAACCCTTAATGCTACATTGCAATCATGTTTTCTTTTCTTATTTTTTAATTTTAAAGATGTGGGGTACAATTCAGGGTTAGGTATATAAATGTTTATTATGCAGGTACCCTTGCTGATGAGGTGTGCCCCTCCCTCCCCTGACACAATCATGTTTTCTATGTCCGTTCTTTCCGTCACTCTTCTGTGACAGAAAACTCATTTATACCTTTATAAAGGTATAAACTCATTTATACCTTCTGTGGTTATTTGTATGTGTCAATTTGACTGGGCTAATGGATACCCAAATAGCTGGTAAAACATTATTTTTGGGTGTGTCTGGTGAGGCTATCTCTGGAAGAGATTGAGTTAGTAGACTGAGTCAAGAAGATCTACCCTCATTAATGTGGGTAGAAATCACTTTTTGCCTTTTTGACTTGAGACGTCTCATTTGTCTTGTTCTGTTCTCAGACATTAGGGCTCTTGGTTCTTGGGCCTTCTGATGCTAGGACTGAAACCAGAAGTTTTCCTGGTTCTCAGGCCTTTGGACTCAGACTGAATTACACCAGTAATTTTCCTGGTTCTCTGGCTTACAAATGGCAGATCATGGGACTTCCGAGTCTCCATAAACGCATGAGTAAATTCTCATAATACATATCTCTCTCTCTCTGCAAATATATATTTTCTACTGGTTCTGTTTCTCTGGAGAACTTTGACTAATATACTTTCTTTATTTCCTCATACTACCAACTCTTTCTTCCCCACCTTAATCTCAGTTGATGACATTGCTTCAATGAGAAAACAGAACAAATAAAATGAACCTTCTCTTGACTTGAATTTCCCCTCTAGTTACTACGCAAGTTCTCGCTTTTTATTTTATTTTCTCTTTTTTGGAAGAAAACACCTGAAAGTTTAGCCCATGTTCACAGTCTTCGATATCTTTCCTCTAGTTTTCCTTTCCACACATTCTAAGCAGGATCACACTGCCTATATCCCAAATTTTCATGACTTCCATGTGACTAAATCCAGTGCTTATTTCTCCATTTCCATTTTGCTTGACCCTTCTGTATCTTCTGACACACGTGATCACTTTATCCTCCCCAAAACACTTTCTTCACTTAATCTGCATGAAGCCATATTTTTAAAGTTTTGAACTTTCTGACCATTTTTCCCTGTTGCTTTTGCTGGTTCCCCTCATCTACTGCATATCTGAGCTTAAGAACTCATTTCTTAATTCTCTTTTTCATCTACAGTCAGTCTCATGGTCATATCATCTAGTCTCAAGATGTAAATCAACTATATGCTTATGACTCACGAATTTATATCTCCAATCTGGACCGCTCTCTTAAATCTCTATAACCAACTGCCTATTTGATATATCCATCTGTATGTCTAATAAGCATCTTTAACTTAAATGTACCAAATTGAACTCCTGACCCCAGTACCCTGTGCAGCTTATCCTGCCATCTGCCTAATCCAGTTAACAGCAACTCCATTCTTTTAGTTTCTCAGGAAAATTATTCTGTATATCTCCCATGATTTCTCTATTTGTTTGTACCTTACATTCAATTTATCAAGAAATTCTGTCAACTGTGCTTTCAAAATATATCTGAAACCCTACAACTTCTCAACACTATAGTCATCATCTCTTGCTTGGATTATTGCATTAATTTAGCCACTCCGTGTTTCTGCCCTAGCTCCTTGCCTGAACTCACACCCCCACTACAATGTAGGCTATATGAAGACAGACACTTTTGTGTTTGTTCATTTCTGTATCCCCAAAACATAGAACAGTGTCTGATATGTAAAGGTGCTATGGTTTTAGAGCATTCCCTCCAAAATTCGGGTGTTGTCAATGTGATAGTATTAAGAGATGAGTCTTTTAAGAGGTGATTAGGCCTTGAAGGCTCCTCCCTCCTGAACGAGATTAGGTGTCCTTATAAAAGGGTTTGACAGAGGGAGTTTGCCCTTTTTATCCTTCTGCCTTTTGCCATTTGAGGACACTCTGGAGGATACAGTGTTCAAGGCATCATCTTGGAATCAAGGCACATTCTCATGGGACAACTGAACCTGCTGCTACCTTGATCTTGGACTTCCCAGCATCCAGAACAGTGAAAAATAAATTCCTATTGTTGTTTATAAACCACAGAGTCTGTGGTATTTTGTTAGAGCAATACAAAGCAACAAAGACATAAGGCATGCAGAAAATCTGTTGAGTGAATGAATTAGTTGTCCTGAGTTGGGTTTCATGCCCATTTCTCAATCAATCATTGGCAGACAAAATATAATTACCTGTAGACTAAACATGTCAATTTCTGGAGCTGTAGCAGCTCCAGCTTTTTTTAAGACATGGGGTTGAATGGGAGAAGGGCAAACACATGAACAAAAGCAGTGTCCCATTAGAAAGGAAGGGAGGGTTCATGCTGTGTAGGCAAGCAGCAATGTCCACCAGGTAGGATGAGGAGATAGGACAGTAGAAAGGATGCTCTAGATAAAGTAGTAAGGTCAAGACCTCTCTGTGTAGAGGACATTTTATCTGAGATATGGAAGATTAAGATAATAACGAGATCTGGGGAAAAAGGGTTCCAAGCAGAGGGAACAGCCTGTGCAAAGGTCTTAAAGCAGATAAGAAATTTTTGTATTTCAAGTACTGAAAAGAAGACAGTTTGGCTAAATTGCAGAAAGCAAAAGGAAACAGTGGGATGGAATGAATTTGAAGAGGGAGGCTGAGCAGGCTCCAAACCTTGTATACCAAGGTCAGCCAAGTGAGGAGACAGTAAGAAACCACTGACAGGCGATAAGCTGGAGAATGACATGATTTGCCTTATGCTTTAAAACACTGCCTTTATCTATTGGGTGGAAAATAGATCGTAGCAGGGCTAGATCAGGAGTGGGAAGACTAATTTACCATCCTGGCTGGGAATGATGGCGTTCCTCTTTTCTTGGACCTTTGTAATAGCCTCTAACTGCCCTCACTGCCTCCATGGTCTCCTCCTTCCATTCGGCTTTGTATTGCTGCCAGGGAAACCTTTCTAATGTTACAATGACTTTACTACTCTGCTTCTGCTTGGAACCATCAGTGCAATCCCTCCTCCCCAATAGAATAATCAGTTCTAAACTTCTTATATTCCATTTGCCAGGCTGCCCACACATAGAGAAAAGGGCGCTTTGTCTAATTTGCAGGAGAGTATGGAATGGTGGTGGATCTGTTCTCTACCTTTTATTGGCTGACTCTAATTCACCATTTAATCAGCTAAGAAAGCACCTCCCCCTAAAGCAATCATTTCATATTGCAAGTTATGTGACTGATGTCCCTCAGAATGATACAATGTAGTGGTCCTTCCTGAATTCTCAAGCTGTGCTATGTGTTCTTCTTCTGTCTTCCCCCAGGCCTGAACCTATTGAATTACAAGAGGCTTTCTACTTGCTTTCCCTCATCCACTACAAATTGAATGCCTCTTGTGACATTTTCTCCTCCCCCATCCCCTACTCGTCTCTTTCTCCTCTCCACCTCCTTTACATCACCAGTGTCTTTACAGCCCCTGCCATAAAGTAGGTTGCCAGTATTTTTTAAATGGAAAAACTAGGCTAGATTACCTGGAGGGTAAGGACCGTAGTTGACTCCTCTCTGCATCCACTATAATAAAAAAAAAACTTGCATAGAGCAATTGTTCAGTAAATGTTCTTTCGGTTATATTCCACTATTAATTTAGAGGCCATCTGCAAGATCCATCGTTGTGAATGTAATGGAGATTTGTGTTACAAAGCACTGGACAAGGTCATCCCCCAAAGCTAAACCTGCACTCTTACCCAAATTGGAAGGAAGTATCTTCTGATGACTCTGTTCTACCCACAAAATCTAAGTACCTTCCAAAAGCAACTGCTCCTGAGAATCGAACTCAAGCATGGATCAAATTCCAGCTCTGGTGATATTCATAGCCACGTTATAAGAGACTCAAACATGTATATATACCTGAAGACATTTTAAGAACTATCCAACCTTAGCAACTTCCTTCCCTCCTTGGAACTAAGAGGTTTTGGCATTTTTCAAAAATGAAAACTTTAGTTCTGGATGAAAACATGCTCATACACAAGAAAACTCCTCAAATGTACACAAAAAAATACCAGCCCACCAGTCATACGTGGTATACTTGTAGATACTAATCACCAAACAATGTACCACTGATTCAGATATTTTTGTGAGTTTTTTTCAGTATTTATGTGTCTTTTGATTCTTGATGTGATAACATATTATGGTTTTTAGTGCAACTTATCAAACTACACTCCAGAAAAAGAAGGCTATGGTTCAGGTCTGTAATGGCTTGAATTGTGTACCCCAAAAGGATTTGTTGAACCCTGACCCCTAGTAACTCAAGAATATCATCGTATTTGGAAATGGGGTTATTTTGGATATAATTAGTTAAGATGAGTTTCTACTACAGGAGGTTGGACTTTAATCTTATATGACTGATGTCCTTATAAGAAAAGGAAAATTTGGATAAAGATATAGAAACACACAGTGAGAAACTTGTGTGAAAATGGAGATAAAGATTGGAGTGATGTAATTACAAACAAACCTTAAGGATTGCTGGAAACTGTCGGAAACTAGGCAAAGGCAAACAAGAAGGCTTCAGGAGAAGCATAACCCTGTTTTTGTTTTTTTTTTTTAAGTCACCAAATTTGTGGTACTTTGTCACAGCAGCCGCAGAAAATTAATACAGTTTTTATGGCATTTTAAAGGAGTAAAAGGGAAAAAAATGAATAACGGAGTAGCAGGGTAGTACATTTGGAAGAGCACTGGGTTAGGCAGTCAGATGGCCTGAGCTTGACTCTTTCTGTGTTGCTATTGTATGGACCTGAAATGGTGTAAGTCTCAGTCTCCTCACTTGAGAAATGGGAATGTGGCCTGGCCAGCTTACCTTACAAGACTATTATCTATCATGAGAATCAAACACAATAATGTATGAAAGCCATTTGAAATTCATGAAATCAATCCAAATGTGAGGTATCAATGTGACCATTAAAACTAGTCATTTATTTAATTTAAATAAATTCCCAAATAATATCTATAAATTTGGCTTTTCAAAAGTAGCATTTAGAAAAACAGAAACTCTCAGAACTAAGGAATTCAGGTCTACTATGAAAGAGAGGAGCCCTAGTGTTCCGATTAAGATGAAGAAAAAATATTTAATTGGCTCCAGGTGTGTGTGCATGTCTGCCTACTAAAATATTTCATGTTCTTCTTCTTTTGTTAACAATGCAGTATGTCAAAATTAAGCCTATCTATTAAAAAAAATCTGAGGTAGTTCTTTCACACTCTTGGCATTGTTAGATGAGAGTGAATTGCTACTACTTTTTAAAAGTATCTTTTTTAAATAAAAGACTTCTTTTTCCATTTTGGTGACATCCTCATAAAGCTCTTTGATTTTTTTTAGTGATTTTTAGTCACTTTTACTATTAAGAAAGCATATATCAAAAATCCCATTTGTATAAGGTTTCAGGTCTAAGAATGTAGCAGAAAAGTGAGTCATAATTGGCTAATGGTGACCCTTAGATACTCCCAAAATGGAAAGTAGAATACTTTTCTTAAATGACAAAGAGAGAAGAGATTTATCCTATTTCCAATCTCAAGCTTTCTTACTTCCACAATCCCTCTCATCACATATATGCATACAAAAGAGAGGGGAGAAAGACTCTTTAATGTAGGAACTAAGAATACATGGCACAGGTTTCAGGACCTGCAAACACTCTACCTTTCCACATGATGCTAGGAACATTCATATATTTTTTAAGAACAAAGTCACTTTTACGGTCTTTCTAAATTCAGTATGTCCTGTGTCCTGATCGGTGATGACTAGATGTAACAACCAAAACCATAACTTTGGCTTCTACTACTCAAGGCTAGTCAACACTTAAGTAACAACTAAGATAACAAACAGATGGTATCCGTCTGGACAAAATAAGCATCAAATAAATGTTTGTTGCTGTTGACATCAAGACTAAAAAAGCAAACATGTGCATTGTATATTCCAAAAATCACAACCTCCCTGCCTAGGTCACCTATCATAAAACAATGATCATGACAACAGTGACTAGGATAATCATGATAATGATTGTGATGATGAGGAGGAGGATGATGATGATAATAACAATAGCTATCAATTCCCGAAGGCCTATGAAATAGATAATTTTATGTGTCAATTTGCCTGGTCCACAGGGTGCCCAGATTAAACTTTTTTTACAGGTATATCTGCAAGAGTATTTCTGGATGAGATTATCATTTGAATAGAGAGATTAAATAAAGAAGATTTTTCTCCTCAATGGGGCTAGGCACCAACCAATCCATTGAAGTTCTGAATAAAAAGAAAAGGTGGAAGAAAAAGGAATCCTCCCCTCTTTTTCTGCCTCAATGCTTGAGCTGGGGCATCTTATATCAACGTCTGACCATGTACTAGGATTTATGACATCAGTTCCCTTCATCCTCAGGCCTTTAGGCTCAGACTAGAATTATACCACCACCTTTCCTGGGTCTCCAGATAACAGGTAGCAGACTGTGGGATTTCTCAGCTTCTGTAATCATGTGAGCCAATTCCTCCTAAAAAGTCTCCTTTTGTACAACCTATTGGTTTTGTTTCTTTGAAGAGTTCTGACTAATATAGCCTAATATGTTTCAGATATTACAGTAGGCACTTCATGTGCACATTACACTGACTTTTTTTTTTGCAAAAACTATCAATTCACGTTTTTATTGCATAAAAAGTCAATTTCCTGTTTTTATATTTATAAAAATACTCTTCTATGTTTCATCAGTGCATTTTTTGTTTTTTTGTTTTTATTTTTTAATGAATTAATTTATTTATTATAAAGATGTGGGGTACAATTCAGGGCTAGGTATACAAACATTGTTCATGCAGGTACCCTTGTTGATGAGGTATGCCCCTCCCTCCCCTAGCAGCTTCCCACAGCTGTCAGTCCCACCCCCCTTCCCCTGACAGTTTTCCGCTACTGCCGATTGCTTTCTTCTAGCATTATAATTGCTCAATGTCTGTCTATGAGTGAGAACATATGGAACTCTGTCCTTTGTTTCTGTGATAAATCACTGAGTATGATCGACTCCAAATTCATCCAATTTGCTGCAAAGTCCATATATTTGTCCTTCTGTATGACTGCATAATATTCCATTATGTATATGCACCACATTTTAAAAATCCAGTCCAGCTTTGATGGGCAACACGGTTGGTTCCATGTTTTTGCTATTGTGAATTGAGCTGCAACAAACATACATGTGCAGGTATCTTTTTGGTAGAATGATTTGAGTTCCTCCGGGTATATTCCCAATAGGGGAATTGCTGGGTCATATGGAAGGTCAATTTCTAGTTCCTTCAGAAATCGCCACAATGTCTTTGACTTTAACTCAATTTAATAAGTTTAACACTCAGAATACCACCAAGGTTCAGAAACTCAAAGTGACTTCCTCAGAGTCACACAAGCCAGGACTCTAGCCCAAGTTTGGTTGGGTCCTGAATCCACTGTGCTTTCAATCAGCCAACTTCTGGGCTTGGTTTTGCTCTCTTTTTTTTAATCAAAAAACTTCTTTATAAGAAGATGAAAAATAAATCCATTGTTTTTTGAATGTTTGTTTGCTCATGCACATGAAATGATACTATCTTCATGTTACAGATGAAGGAACTAATATTCAGGGATTAACCAGTTTCACAACGCAGACCTAAAAAGTAATGAAGCCAATGCTGTACTTAGATTTGTCTGTCTCTACAAGGTACATTTTTATTAGTTTGACTCTTTTAAAAAAGACACAACAAACTATTTGTCTTCTCCTCTCCTCCCCTCCCCTCCCTCATCTTTTCCCTTACTAGAGCAGAGCTTCTAACTACATAAACAAAAGGAAAACCATTGACAAGAAAATGGTCAATACCTCAACATTCCCAGATATCACAGCACCAAAGCACCAGAGTATATATTCCACCAGAATTAAGATAAGAGCCAAACCCTCAGAAAAACTTTCCCAAGAAGACACGAGGAGGCAAAGGGTACATCAGTGAGGGGCACAGGTCATAACAGAAGATAGTGGAGTTCTTTTTTCATTCTCATTGCAAAACAGTTGTTGAATGAGCAAAGCCATACAGATTATTTCAGAAGGAAGTGGTTCAAAGTAATTAAGAGCATCAGTTACTGGTGATACCAGAGTTGGAAACAAAGCTATCAGAAAGAGCATCTGAGGGAAATCATATCATGAGGTGTGATTTTGGGATGCATTCTTGACATTTGATTCAGAAAGAGTCCTGAGGTAATTTCAAGCCTTTGGATTGTCAAAGCACCCTGAACAGCTAGTGACATCAAACCTTGACTGGCATTGGTAGCGCTTCCACACCTTCCTTCCATGACTCACCACCATCGACACCGTTTTACCTCAGCCTGTTAGGCCAACTTGTTTTCTGGGAAGGAGGATAAAGAGGTCCCAGGTACGATATCACACGTAACTTCCATTGGAAACTGAACATTTCCTCTGCAGCTACTATTGCCTTAACAGAAACTCGGTTTTCCTTTAAAATGTTATTGTCAAGCAAAATGTTCTGCAGTAAAAGCTGCTTATTTTACCACATCCCTCACAATCCAGGGCTAAAGAATGCATTACCCCTCTCCCTGTTCCCCAGTATGATTTCCCTAAACCTTTCTTAGTCACACTTTTGTGCCAGAAGCCTACACCATCTGGTTAGCCTTAACTCTTCTCATCTTCTCCATTGTTAATTTTTAAAAGTACTGAACATCGACTGTATGCCTGGCACTGGGTTGTGTACTTTGCATACATTGTCTTAAGTACTCCTCACAATTGCCCTGTGAAGTATTTATTGTTATCTACAAGGGGTTATACACTCTTCCCAAGGTCACACAGATAGCAAGTCATTGCATATGGTATGAATCCGGATCTGTCTGGTTCTGAAATCCATCTTAACCACTAACCTGTGTAAAGAAACCATGACAGTCTTGCATGGTAAGTGCAATAATGGGGCCAAATAAATGGTGCAATGTGGGAGCACAGAATTTCATGGAGAAGCTGCCTGTAGCACTCAGAAAAGTCTTCCTAGAAGAGCTGAGGAACTGAGATCCAAAGGGCAGTTCCCTAGAAAAAGAGGAGTAAAGAGGAAACACACTCTCTTCATAGGATACAATGTGTGCTAAAGCACAAATGTTCACACTACATTATATGGAATATGAATAATAATTTGAATATAAATAATAACTTACTCTGGCCAGAATGTTGCATCCACATAGGTGAGTAGCAAGAGACTGTTCAAAAGGTAGGCAAATCAGGCTAGGTCACAGGGAGACTTGGATACATTGTGAAGGGGCATAAATGATTCCTGAAGGCCGTGAGGATTCATCCACTTAAGGGTTTAAAGCAAACATGAGGATAGATAGGGGTCCTGTTTCAGACTTCTGCATGTGGTCAGCCAGTTTTCCCAGCACCATTTACTGAATAGGTTCTCCTCTCCCCAGTGGTAGGTGGTGGAGGCTTTGTTGAAGATGAGTTGGTTGAGAAATTGAGGTTTTGCTTCTGGAATCTCAATTCTATTCCTTTGATCTATATGCCTGTTCCTGTACCAATACCAAGCTGTTTTGATTACTTTAGCTTTATAGTAAAGTTTGAAGTCTGGTAATGTGATATCACCTGCTTTGTTTTTTGTTTTTTTTTTTGCTGAGGATTGTTCTGGCTATTCTTGGTCATTTATGTTTCCATATGAATTCCTGTGTTGTTTTTTCTAGGTCTGAGAAGAATTTTGCTGGTAATTTGATAGATATTGCATTGAATCTATAAATTGCCTTAGGTAAGATGGACATCTTCACAATGTTGATTCTTCCAATCCATGAGCATGGGATATTTTTCAACTTGTTTGTGTCATCTTTGATTTCTTTGAGCAGTGTTTTGTAGTTTTCATTGTAAAGGTCTTTCACGTTTCTGGTTAGGAAGATGCCAAGGTATTTCATTTTTTTGGTGGCTATTGTGAATGGAATTGTGGTTTATATTTGGGTTTCTGTTTGTTTATTATTGGTGTAAAGAAATATGATTGTCTTTTGCACATTTAACTCTACATGGATCAGAGATGTAAATGTAAAACCTCAAACCAAAAGAACCTTAGAAAATGAAGGACATATCCCCATGGAAATTGGAACTGGCATCCAGTTCCTGAACAAAACCCAAAACCCACAGGCCATAAGAGATAAGATAGACAAGTGGGACCTCATTAAACTGACAAGCTTCTGCAAAGCCAAGGAAACCATCAAGATAGCAGGGAGACAGCCTACAGACTGGGAAAAAGTATTTGCCAACTCCAGGTCTGACAAAGGCTTCATCTTGGATCTACAAGGAGCTCAAACGTGCTGAAAAGAAAACAAACAAACAATCCCATTATAAAGTGGGCAAAAGATATAAACAAACACTTCTTAAAGGAAGACATCCGAGCAGCCAACAGACACATGAAAAAACGTTCAACCTCACTAATCATCAGGGAGATGCAAATCAAAACCACACTGAGATACCACCTAACTCTAGTCAGAATGGCAATTATCAATAACTCAAAAAATAACAGTTTCTGGAGAGGGTGTGGTGAAAAGGGAACACTTCTACACTGTTGGTGGGAGTGCAAACTAGTACAACCCCTGTGGAAAACAGTATGGTGATTCCTAAAAGTTCTAAATATTGACCTCCCATATGACCCCACAATCCCCCTACTGGGAATATACCCTGAATAACTCAAATCACTATAAAAAAGATACCTGCACACATATGTTTATCGCAGCACTGTTCACAGTAGCAAGAACCTGGAAGCAACCATGCTCTCCATCAAAAGAGGACTGGATTAAAAACATCTGGTAAATATACACGATGGAATACTATGCAGCCATAAAAAAGAACAAAATCATGAATTTTGTAGCAACCTGGATGGAACTAGAGTCTATAATACTGAGTGACCTCTCACAGAAACAAAGATCTGAGTATCATATATTCTCACTCATATAATGGACCTTGAACATCCAGTGTAATACTATAAGAAAATGACTGACAGTGGTAGAAAACTATGGGGGGGGGAGGGGAAGGGAGATGGGATTAACGGTAGTAAATATCTGTCTGGGAATGGGGAGACACCTCTTATCAACAAGGGTGCCTGAACAAAGCATATTTGTATACCTAACCCTTAACTGTACCCCACAATATCATAATAAAAAATATTGATAAAAAAAATAAAGCAAGCATGAGACTTATAGTCTTGAAAGCTCAATATGACAACGCTGTGAAGGACAAGCTCTTGAGGGGTAAGCCAAGAGTCGAAAAGATGAGTTACAAGACTGGTTTTTCAGGTGAGGGAGGGTTGTGGTCTTGTGATAAAGAAAAAGGAACAGATTCAAAATATATTTAGAGAATTCAGTAAAATGGATAAGCACAAAATTAATGTACCAAAACTAATAGCTTTTCCATATACAAATAATAATTATTTAGATCATGTAATGAAAGAAAAAAATTCCATCACATCAACATCACACAAAAAACTCACACGAAAACCTTTATTAAAGCCTTGGAATAATAATTTTGAATAATCCTGTGGAAAAATATATAAAACTCTACAGAGAGCATAAAAGAATACTTGAATTAACAAAGAAACAGACCTTGTTTTTTGATAGGAAGACTCAATAGTGTAAAGATATTGATTCCTCATGCACTACTCTATAAATTGAATTAATTCCAATTAAAATTCCACCATGCCTTTTTTTGAGAAACTTGTGTCTAAAAAGTTATTTGGAAGAACAAGTGGGCAAGGTAATATAGTGCAGTGATTGCAATCATATCCTTTTAAGTCACAAAGGTGTATTTGAGTCCTCTGCTCATGCTACCACTATCTTCATGGACTTTGTTAAGTTACTTTTTTTAATTTTTATTTTTTGACTTTAATTTTATTTTTTTTATTTTAAAGATGTGGGGTACAATTCAGGGTTAGGCATACAAGTGTTCATTATGCATGTACCTTTGTTGATGACGTGTGTCCCCCGCCCCCAGCAGATTCCCACTACTGCCAAGTCCGCCCCCACCCTCCCCTGGCTCTTTCCCACTCCTCCCAAACCTTTTCTTATAGTATTATGATAATATTTCAAGGTCCGCTTATAAGTGACAACACGTAGTACTCAGTTCTTTGTTTCTGTGATAGGTCCCTCAGCATTATAGATTCTAAGTCCATCTAGGTTCCTGTGAAGTTCATAATTTTGTCCTTCTTTATGGCTGCATAATATTCCATCGTGTACATGTACCACATTTTTTTTTACGCGTCCTCTTTCTATGGGCAGCATGGCTGGTTCCATGTTTTTGCTATTTTGAACAATGCTGCAATAAACATATGTATGCAGATATCTTTTCATAGAGTGATTTGAGTTAATCCAGGTATAGCCCCAGTAGGATTGTGGGGTCATATGGAAGGCTGATTTTTAGAACTTTTAGGAAATCGCCAAACTATTTTCTACAGACATTGCATTATTTTACACTCCCATCAACAGTGTAGAAGTGTTTCCTTTTCACCATATTCTCTCCAACATCTGTTGTTTTTTTAAGTTATTGATGATGGCCATCCTGACTGGAGTTAGTGGTATCTCAGTGTGGTTTTAATTTGCATTTCTTTGGTGACTAGTGAGGCTGAGCATTTTTTCATGTATCTGTTGGCTGCTCATATGTCTTCTTTTGAGAAGTGTCTATTCATATCTTTTGCCCACTTTGTAATGGGGTTGTTTTTTTCTTTTTGACAAGTTTGAGTCCCTCCTAGATCCTAGATTTTAGGCTTCTGTCAGGCATATAGTTGGCAAATATCTTTTCCCAGTCTGTGGTCTGTCTTCCTGCTCTTTTGATGGTTTATCTGGCTTTGCAGAAGCTTGTCAGTTTGATGAGCTCCCACTTGTCTATCTTATTTCTTATGGCATGGGCACTTGGGGTTTTGATCAGGAGTTGGTTGCCAGTTCCAATTTCCATAAAGGTGTCTCTTGTGTTTTCTATGGTTCTTATATTTTGAAGTTTTACACTTAGGTCTTTGATCCATTTAGGGTTCATTTTTGTGTGTGGTGATAGGTAGGGATCTTGTTTTAATCTTCTCCAAGTGGTAAACCAGTTTTCCCAGCACGGTTTACTGAATAGGTTCTCCTCTCCCCAGTGGTTGGTGGTGGAGGCTTTGAAATTCCATTCACAATAGCCACACACACACACAAAGAAATACCTTGGCATTTTCCCAACCAGAGACGTGGAAGACCTTTACAATGAAAACTTCAAAACACTGCCCAAAGAAATCAAAGATGACACAAACAAATGGAAAAATATTCCATGCTCATGAACTGGAAGAATCAACATTGTTAAGATGTCCATCCTACTCAAGGCAATCTACAGATTTAATGCAATACCCATTAAATCACCAGCAGCATTCTTCTCAGACCTGGAAGTGACAATACAGGGATTCATATGGAATCATAAATGACCACGAATAGCCAAAACAACCCTCAGGGAAGAAAAGCAGGAAGTTTTACACTCCCAGACTTTAAACTCTATTATAAAGCTACAATAATCAAAACAGCCTGGTATTGGTACAAGAACAGGCACATAGACCAGTGGAACAGGATAGATTCCAGGAGCAAAACCTCGATTTCTTAACCAACTCATCTTTGGCAAGTTTCTTAACCTCTCTGCCCCTTGGTTTCCTCATCTGTAAAATGGAGATGATAGTTCATACGTCCTAGAGTAGTTGTAAGAATTGAGTGAGGTAATATGTGTAAATAAAACACGGTGCCTTGCACATATTAAGTACTAAATAAAGATCAATTATTATGATTAATGAAATGAATTTATTAGATTGAACTATATATAATAGCCATTTTCATAGGTGAGAAGTGATCAAATATTGACAATTTCATGTGATTAAACCATAGTGGGCATGAATACATGAAAGATGTATCATTCCTCCTATATAAATAGTTCTACAATGTTGAAAAAAACACCCTAATAAGGAAAAGAGTAAATGATAAAAACAAGCAGAACCCATTTAAATGATCAGTAAATATATGAAAGTGACTCCATCTTACTAACAAAAATAAATAAAATAATTATGTTGTATTATTTTGGGCTTACATTGGTAATAATTTTTGACAAGATACGTTTGCAAGGCTATGTGATTATAGGCACACCCATGTCCTATTGACCACTTAGTGTAGTGGTTAAAAAGCTTGGATTTCAAGAGCTGAGGTGCCTGGATTCCAATCCTATCTCCACCAAAATCTTAGATGTGTGAATTAGGTCAGATAATTGTTCCTCTCTTTGCCTCAATTTTCTCATGTTTAAAGTGGGGTTAATAACAGTCCCTACCTCATAAAGGTTGTTGTGAGGATTAAATGAGTTCATCTATGCAGACCTCTTAGAACAGGGCCTAGCTCACAGTAAGTACCATGTAAGCTATTTATTTTTCTTTTAATTGTCACCATTATTGTTGGTGGGAGTGAACCCTTGAACAAATGTGAAGTCCCAAACCTGAAAGCCATTCTAAATGTGTCTTTCTTATGCACCTGAATATTCACATGATTAAATTCTCCCTTTTCAGTGTGAAAACACTAAAAAAGTTCATTCATGTCATCATTTCCATCATCATCTCCATTCAAGTTCCCAATATCTAATTACCATTTCATAAAATCATAATTACATCCAATTTATCCTGTGTCTCCCCTGCCTCCTAAACCACGCTTCTAAACAACTACCGAAGTTTTCTTACTTAAACCCTAGACAGATCACATCCATATCCTTCCTAAACACCTGCAATGCCTTCCTAGTGACTACAGAATACAGCACAGAATTCAAGAGAATCTCAATCTCAATATACACAATCAGGCCTATGTCACTTTCCACATTCTGTTTTCTCAGTCTGGGATGCTATTTCTTCCATTCTCCATGTCTTGCAATCCTTAATTCACAGTCCAAGTACCACTTTCTCTAGGGAAGTCTTTCTTGATCACTTCATAATCATTTCAATTCCTTGCCCTTCAAGTCAGATTTACTTTATTTTATACTCTAGGTTTCCTTCGCTCACTCATTGTTTATATTTTCATGTATTATTTTCTCTATCCTGTGTGAATTTTCAATTATGATTTGCTAGTCTCCCCTACTTGGATCCAAGCTTCTTATGAATAAGAACCATCTGTCTTTATTCATCTTTCTTCCCCCCCCACACTTAGCACAGAATTTGCCTTCAGGAGATTCGGTGCATACTTATTGAGTCAAACTAAACAAGACCATTTAAGCCATAGATTACACCAAGTAATAAAAGAATGTGTGACTTGTCAGTTTTCTGCTTCTGAGAAGACGAGGTACCCCTACAGAAACCCAGACAAAACCCTATCTAGGTGTTTTTCTACTTTGGTCTACAACCCAAAGCTCTGTTGCAAGGTTGGTTGATTGGCCACATATCAGTCAGAGTCTCTATCTCAGACGTGTATGAAAAGCAGAGGTTGTAAGGGGTTGAGAAGCAGGTCTTGGCTGAAAGAAAGAAAGAAAAATTATTTTGGGGATTTATTGGGTTCTGAGTAAGCTTAAACCTTAAATATAGGAAATGTTTATATATTTTTACTTTTTTTCAGAAAATTGTTTACCTTCTCTGTTACCCTTATCTAGAAAGGTTATCCTCCCACAAGTTTTTGACGTATTTTATTTTACTTTGGAAGTCAGTAACTTAAGGTAATTGTTGGCCATCCAGGAAAAACAATCTATAGACACAGCTAAGTCAACCTGTTGGGGCTGTCACATCAATCAATAATATCTGGACAATTGCTTAACACAAACATAGAGTAAGCAAATGTAGATGTGAAGTAGTGAAAAGAATTTAAAGTTCAGGATCAAAGAGATATGAGTTTGATTCCTAGCTACACCACTTCTAGTGGTGTGACCTTGGATTAGTCACATAGGCTCTTTAGCCCTGGTCCCTCTCTCATCTATAAAATGAAGAAAGACAAATGTCCCCCTTGTAGGTATGTAATGGATACTAAATGAGATGAAGTGGTTTATGAAGCCCTACACAAACCTTAGCTATAATTATTTTTTGAAGCGGAAAGGCATTTAGAGATGATTTTAGTACAATATTCTCCTTTGGTTGATGAAGAGACTTAGGCTCAAAAAAGAGAAGTGGTCCCACAGTAGTTAATGGTAAAGTTGGGTTTAGAACTCAGTTCTCCAGCCTTTTATGTTCTTGTCATTATACTATACTTTCTCCTAGACAAGGGAAGAAAAGTAACTAACTGCCTCACAAAACTTTGAACATAATGGAATAGTTGCTTTGAGATGCTGACACAGTGACTCATCCTGGAGACAGACATCATTTTCTTTGTATATATTCTTTTCTTCCCTAGGATCACTTTTCTACACTTCCATGAGAGCATTCATTCTACTGAGTCACTCTTGCCTTACAGCTCAGTGAGTCAGAATCTTATCTATTCACATCAGAAGTTCAATTTGTTGTTAGGAATACAATGAAATGAAAAAGAGACACAGATGCACAGAGAGGCCATCACTTGCCTATCCTTGGGGCATAAAGCAATTTGAATAGAAGAGCACTAAAGAGGGCACAATCATTAATTTTACTGCAGTATCAGTGCCTGCTGTGGAAATAAATTGGTATAACAAACATAAAGAGTATCATTTGGAGGTGTATAGTGGCCAAGCACTGGCATTTGTGAGGTGTAACAGAGAGACAAGACAGATGACCGGGACTATGGAATTGATCCTACACAATGTGACCTTAGATATGTCTCTCTGTCTCAAGAGCCTTGTGGTCTTATCTACTGACGCTGGTTCTGCCAGCCTCCAAGGACAGAGTAAGGTTCCAGAGCAACACAGGCATGATGTGGGGATTCTATGAGATGAAGAATATAACCCCCCCTTCAGTCAGTGCCAGATACAGTCTGTTTAGCTCAATAAACATCAGCAACTACTGTTATTATGATTGTCATTGTTTAACAGTTCTTTCACATATGACTATCCATGGTAAATAGCAATAAAGCTTTTGAACAACAAAAAGACCACGTTAGTAAGAGGAGGGAGTAAAACTGGCAAAAAAGAAGGCAAGGTCAGGGGTCACAGGACATGGTGGTAAAGAGTACGAGTTCTGAGTACTCAGATCAGAGGTAGAAGCCAGGTTCTATTTTCTAACTTAAAGTTGCATCAGCAGGCATAAGGCACTTGCCCAGTCGAAGCCTCAGTCTGCTCATCCACAAACTGAGATCACAGGCCTTGCTGCGTGGAGCTGTTGTGAGGGCTAAATGAGATATATTGTAGACTGAGTGTGTCAAATGTCTGGCACAGAGAAACTGTGGGGTAACTTGTAAAGTGAGAGGATATACATCAAAGCACCCTATAAACTCAGAAGTAATATAAACATGTAAGACATTATTATAACAAGGACAAAATTCTATGCAAAACACCAACGCTTAGCTAATTGCTTAAGTATTATGGGAAAATTCATCATAGTGTCCAAATGTAAAACATGATCATTTACAGCAGTTTCCCCTACAGCTGTGCCAGTGGTGAGGTGGAGAATACTTGAAGGTTTCTTTTAAACACAACTGCTTTATGTAGTATTGTCAGTTTTAACCATTCTTTTCATTTAATCCTTTGTACTTCATCTTTTATGTTTCTAAAATGGTCAGAATAGTAGATATTTGATGGAGGTAACTCACAAATGTAGAACTGAGCGTTCCAAAGTGAGTTAGAATCCACACGAGCTCCTTGCCTCCAAGAGCTGAGGCTTGTTCCAGATAATTGCTCGAAATCATTAGCTTTAATATATCAAATATTGTAGGGAAAAAAATAATTTGCCTTCAGCACTTAATTGGGAGATAGCTCTTTAGAAATAGCTACCGCTGTAAGGAAAGATGGGGAATAAGTTTCCTGATAATTAATATTTGGGGAAAAATACAGGGTTCTCCATAGCTACATATTTTAGTAGTTGCAATATTTTACCACTAAAATCTGCATATATGTGTGTGTATATATATACATACACACACATGCATACACATACAGTATATATGTACGTACACATATACAAAGTGAAAACTTTAATGAGTTTAAGGTCCATTTGGTAGTTCTTTGGAGTTCAACCTTACTGTAGATCTTGAAATTATAGAATGTATAATCAAATGGACCCAGACTATCATATTAATCTCAACTCCTATTGAAACCAGAAACTCCCTCTACAATCTCTCAAGCAGACTCTCTCTCCTACTTATAGTACTTTCCAGTCAAAAAATCAGCCTATCCCAGCTCTGTTTTGAGAAATGACCACTTTATGTGGATCAGTCAGAAGTGGCTCCAGCATTTCTATAGAGCAGGGTCTTGAAGATTGGAAACTAGTTAGAAGAAAATATTAAAAGGTTTGTCTTGAAGTTGCATTTGCTAAGCAAGCACAGTTTTTACTTGGAGTATATGTTTACTTGAAGTAGCTTGGGTGTGGGAGAAAGCTATGGTGGTTAAGGGAGATTAAAGTTCTATCCAAATTACCCATCTATACCTCCACTGCTCCCAGAAACTTCCATTTTTCCAGTTTGGCCATTGGCAGTATGCCATAAATATATGGAAAAGTCCTGGTTTATAGAGAGTTTCAGTAAAATACCAAATGCCAGGATATTTTGTATGTTAAAACCAGATTGTACAAATAAATTATTTGTTAAATCGCTATAACTTCAATAGATCAATTGTACTGAAGACATTCCAAAGGGAGGGGGAATTCAAGCAGCAAGATATATTGTCAATCAAAATTAATTAAGAAATTATATATCAATCAATAATGTTCTTAAAAGTATTGTAATGACCTCTGTTACTCTGTTTAAGCATAAACAAGATAATCAACCATGTTACCTATCTGGAGATTAGATCTTTTCCAATTAACTTGACTTAATTAACTCTCTAAGGTACTGAACTTTAGATGCCTCAGACACTGTACTTTAAGGTGATTAGAATTGAAGAACTCACTGGATTCACTGTTATTTTTAACATTACAAATATATTTACTCATTAGACAAACAGAATTCAAAATTTAAATTTATGTGCATTTGGGGGATGGTGGGAGCGAGTAGTTATGGAATTTTTAAAAATGAGCCCAATATAGACAATTGAAATAAAAATTAAAGACTCTTGAGACCAGTCTTTGCTCTCTCATTAACGGTTGTATGAAAGGAAGTCAGTCAATCTCCGGAAATCACATGGGGTTATTTCAAGTGGCCAACTTTAATAATTCTTCTATGTACTGCCCTTGCTTCCGATCTCACAGGGACAATGGAAATGGATAAGAAAATCTTCAACTTCCTCCTCACACCCCCATCTGCCTTGGCATCCCTTGTTCCTGCCTTTTATATGATGGGCAACATAGTTCCACTTTCTATTGAAGGTGTGTCCCTTTACCTTTGCTCTAGCTCCCCCCCCCCCACTGACTCTGTAGGAAGCTTACTCTGTTAGACAGACAGTGTTTCTCTTCTGTAACCTCAACTCCTCTTTTTCCACTAGCTCTTTCTCCTCGGTAAATACAAAGCCATAAGACTCCCCCATTACAGAGTAAATAAACAACACCTTCATTGAACCTTTCAACTCTAACCTTATCTTTCTACTTCTTGAAAGATTTATCTACACTCCTTGCATCCTCCTTCTCAACACGTAGTCATGCTGCAACTGACTAGAGTCTGGTTTCTGCTCCTACCATATACAGCTCTCATGGAAGTCTTAACGACTTCTTCATTCAGTGGCCACTTCTCAGGTCTCATCTTACTTTTATTGAGGTGAAATTCTTATTAACGTAAAATCAAGTTTTAACATGTATAATTCAGTGATATTTAGCACATTCATTTGTTGTGCAAACATCACCTCTGGTTCCAAAATATTGCTTTCGCCCCCCAAAAGACCCTGAATTCATTAAGCAGTCTTTCCATATTCCCCCCAACCCCTGGTAACTACTAATATGCTTTCAGTCTCTATGGATTTGCCTATTATAGACATTCCATATAAACGGAATCACATAATACGTGGTCTTTTGTGACTGACTTCCTTCACCTAGCATTTTTTTTACAACATTCATCCATGTTGTGCCATGTATCAACTTTACTCCTTTTGAAGACCAAATAATATTGGATTGTATGGATTTACTACACTTTGCTTATCCACTCATTTGTGGATGGGCATTTAGGTTGCTTCCACTTTGTGGCAAATATTAATCTAATTTGGTTTTTCAGAAGCATATGACACTATTGACTCCCACCATCATAAACCCTTTCGTCCCTTGACTACTGAAATGGACCTCTCTTCCAACTTCTCTGACCACTACCCTCACATTCTGTCTCTTATGGGCCCCTTCAGTGTAGGGGTTTCAAAGAATCCAGACTTGATATTCTTCTTTTCTCATTCTCTGTACTCTGCTTAGTTGAACGAGCATACCTACTCCATAGTACCAATTACCAGTGGTCCCTGTGGTGACTTTGTCTGCTTCTAGTACAGATCAAGGTGTACTCTTCCCAGTATGTGAAGAAAAGTGACACAGGAGTGTTTGGAAGCACAGTGTGTAAACCAGGTTTGGGACGCTACGGAATAGTTTATGCTGACTCCCAATCCTCCACCATCCAGGAAAAGTCTGATCATGGGAAAAAGAAAAAGGTCTGGAACCAAATGCCTCTCATAATGTTCTCCCTTCCACTGTCCCATTTTTTATCCTCAACCTACATATACACAATATGATTCAGTGGGGAAAGAAGTCAAAGAATATGTGTCATGTGGACAGAACAATTGGTTGACTCACTTTTTCATTTTTCAATCTATTGCTTTGTTGTCAGACACAGTGTCAGTGCAAAGTTTTAGCAGCAGGGGAAGGTTCCATTTCAGCAATTCATGCTTTTGTTATTTTCCTTTTTCTCCTCCTCAGACTGACTCACCTTTGGCTTAAGGAAATGCACAATAGGCAAATATTGACTCAAAAGACTATGCAATTTACATCTTAATGCAGAGTAATAAGTCTCATTGCAATTCTCCTGGGCAATACCTATCCTAGTACATTTTTTCCTTTTGCTTTCAGTTTAATTCTATTTTTACCTTGTGATGTTCAACAAGTAACAAAGATCAATGCTTTATATTTTTCGTGGTAAAACTGGACATTGCAATATTTACTGTGTCCTTTTTCTTCCAGTCCTTCCTCAAGGGCTGAAAAGAACAAGAGTCATTAAGAGGGTGTCAGTGTCTCAAGAGAAATGATTTTGTTGTTAATAGAACTAATTGGAAATAATTTGTCCAACCTTTACTAAGCATTTATTATCTACCATGTGTTTCCATAGACTTCTTGGCATACATACCTAGTATTGCAATTCATATATTGAATTGAAATTCTGCTAATTTTCTATTTCTCCCCTTTACACTGTGAGTTTCTTTTGGCAAGGACCATGTCTTGTTTACTATTTATCTTGTGTGTTGGTTAGAATAACTGTCTATTCATTCATTTATTCATTCACTCAAGCAGTCAACTAATTACTGAGTGCCTATTGTGTACAGCATTGTTCTGTGTACTGGGTATTCAGCAACAAATAAAACAGACAAAAATCTTTGACTCTCCTAGTGCTCACATTCTCAGTGTATGTGACTGGGGAAGATGAACAATGAACAAGAAAGTAAATCATGCAGCCTGTTAAATGATAAGTAGTTTGAATTGAAAAAAAAAACAACAGGTAAGGGGTAGGGAGTGTAGGGAAGAGGAGGATTGTAACTTTAAAAAAAGATAGTTTGGGAGGCTGAGGTGAGTGGATTGTCTGAGCCCACGGGTTCGAGACCCGCCTGGGCAGCGAGACCTCATCTCTACAATAAACCAAAAAATCAGCCAGGCGTGGTAGCGCATGCCTGTAATTCTGGCTACTTGGAAGGCTGAGGCGTAAGAATCGCCGGAGCCCAGCAGTTCGAGGCTGCGGTGGCCGGGAGCGGCCACTGCACTCCTGTCTGGGCGACAGAGTGAGACTCCAACTCAAAAAAAAAAAAAAAAGGTAGTCAGAGTAGGTCTTCCTGAGAAGATGACATTTGAACAAAGACCAGAAGGATGGGAAGAAGCAAGGCATATGGATATCTGTTGGAAGACTATTTCTGGCAGAAGGAACAGCAAGCATAGGAGACCTTATGGGTGATTGCAGGGTCTTGATTTTTACTTTTAAAGAGATAAGAAGCTATAGGAAGGCTCTGAGGAAGAGAATGACAGCAGCTGATTTATGGTCTAGCAGAATTATTCTGGGTACTATGAAGAAAATAGACTGTAGAGGGAAAGGGAAAATGCAGATGAATCATTTAAAAGGCTACCATGGGGATCGTTCAACAAGAGATGATGGTGGCTTGAATCAAGATTGGATCAGTAGAGGTTGAAGAAATGTTCGTGCTCTGGGTACATTTTGAAGGTAAAGCTGAAAGGACCTTCTAGGGTATGTGGATGAAAAAGAGAGAAGTGTAGCATGACTCGAGATGTTTTTGACTGGGAAAATCAGAGGATAGAGTTGTCATTTACTGAGATAGAGAACACTCCAGAAGGAGCATATTTGGGAAGAATCAGGAGGTCTGTTTCTTTTATGTGAAATTTAAGATGCTAAGTAGGGATGTTGAGTAAGCAAGTGAATGTGTGAGCCTAGAGTTTAGGAAAGAGGTCTGGGATGGAGATAGACATTTGGCAGTGGTTTGCATATAGATGGTATTTAAAGCCATGAAATTTGATGATAGCAACATGGAAGTGAGTATAAATGGAGTAAAAATAAAGAATAAGGGAAGAGAGAGAACCAGCGAAGGAGACTGAAAAGAAATGGTTCATCTCAGATGTGTTTCAAAGAGAAGAAACAGTGAGCTGAGCCAAATGCTCCGAACAGGTCGAGCAGCATAAGGAATATGAGAGGATAATTGGGTTTAACAAAGTGGAAGTCATAAGCGACCTTGGCAAAAGCCATTCTGATGGAAGGAAATATTTGATATTAGCAGGTTCCACAGTGAATGAGAGGAAAGAAAATGACCATTTGGGAGGAGAAAATTAGAAACAGTAAATAAAGGCAACTTTTCTAATAGGAGTTTTTACTGTATGGAGGGATAAAGAAGTAGGGTAATAACTAAAGGGGAATGTGGCATCAAGAGATTTTTTTTCCCTTAATTGAGAGAAATTATAATATGTGTGTATGTTTATGAAAATGATACAGCAGAGAAAAGAAAATTGATGATGCAGGAGACAGAGAGGGGAATGACTAGGACAAGGTCCTCGATCAGTAGGTGAGACGGGAGGAGTGTAGTGCATGAGTGTATAGCTCCCAGGGAGAACGTTCAATGTTAGTTGTTTGCATCTCTAACATGGGACTTGCAGGACTCTCTAGAATGTGAACTCCATGAGGGCAGGAGTGTTTGTGTAATTTGTCCATCACTGTATTCCCAGTGCTTAGAAGGTCATCTGGCACACATGAACAAAAGGATATCAGATATTTGTTGAATAAGTGACTAACTTGCTTCTATTTACTTGATGATGAATTACCCCAGTGCTTCAAGATGAGCAGAATAGTGCTATTGAGCTGTTTTTAAAAATATATTTATGTGTTTATTTATTTATTCTAACTGACAAAAGTTGTATACCTCTATTGTGCACAACATGACGTTTTGCAATATGCATATACAATGGAATGACTAAATTGAGCTAATTAACATGTGTACTACCTTACATGCTTATTTTTTTGTGGTAAGAACACATCACATCTACTCTCTTAGCAATTTTCAAGCATAATGCATTATTATTCACCAAAGTCATCAGGTTGCAGAGTAGATCTGTTGAACTTATTCCTCCTGTCTGATATTTGGTATCCTTTGACCAACATCTCCCCAAATTCTCCTCCTCCCTGCCATGCTATGGAGTTTTGATAATCAAGTGAACTGTATCCTAACATCAAGTTGTTGATCTTCAGAAGCATACCATATATTCTAAAAATATGTTGTTACCTGTACGCATAATCTAAAAGTGATACGCAAGTGAACATCTGGGAGGCTAGAGCAGCACAACACTGCCATGAATGTGTCTTAAGTCTATATTCAAAAACTTCTTTACATTTATTTTGAAAATGATAGTTTTGGAGACAACAGTCATTGCTGGGGAACTGTTAAGGAAGTGTTAGGCACACATCTGTTCAATCAAAGTTGCAGCTTAAAGCTGTTGGGAGAAGGTGAATGTTGTATCCTTTGGGCAAAGTGGAAAATCACCACCCTCTAATTAAAGAAAACGAGTGACAGAGTTTTTGGTTCTTAGCACAAGACTGTGTTATAATGGCTTTTCTTTTTAATTAGTTCTAAAAGCCAGTGGCTGATATAGGAGAGAACTATCAGTTCCTAAGATTGCCTTAGGGAGGTCCTGACAGCAAACTCCTCAGAGGAGCAGCCTTCAAAACATGAAAGAGGCATTCTAAACAAAATGCTTATTCAACTCAATAAAATAACTTTTTCACAGTGATCATCTTACTTACAGTTGCATGTTTTGTCTCAGGTGTAAGGATGCATAAGTGAATAATATGCAGATCCCTACCTTCAAGGAATTCATAGTCGAATAGTAAAGACTGTCCAGGAAACAGATAATTAAGGGAGCAGTTAAGGGATGATATACTAGTCTTGTTAAGGTGTATCTAGGAGGGACACCTAAAGCAACTTAGGGAGGGGCTTTAAGGAAGAGTTCATTCTTTTCTTATAGCAAATTTCAAATGTACACTAAAGTACATTTGAAATTGCATATTTAACCCTTGCATACACATATTCCAGCTTCAACAGTTATCAACGTCTTGCCAACTTTACTTCATTAATTCTCTTCTCCTATTTTTTCCTGAGGTATTTCAAAGCAAATCACAGATCTTATGTCATTTCACCTATACATACTTGACGACACATCTTTAAGCAATTTTTTAGTTTAAATATATATATATTTTATTTGAATTAGTATGTTTTCTTTTTTTAAGGTTTACGTTTTTTAATTTTAAAATTGTGGGGTACAATTCAGGGTTGGGTATACAAATATTCACAAATCATGAACCTCGCAGCAACCTGGATGGAATTAGAGTCTATAATACTGAGTGATCTTTCATAGAAACAAAAAACTGAGTATCACATGTTCTCACTCATAAGTGAACCTTGAACAACTACCATGATACTATAAGAAAAGGATTGACAATGGCAAGAAACTGTGGGGGGGGTGAGGTGGGATTGACTGTAGTTAAGGAATTTTTTAAAAGAACATAACCGTTATTACATTTAGCATAATTAGCAATAAGGAAGCCCTCTTACGCAAGTTCACCTTTGAACACACATCTAGAGGACATGTAAGAATGAGCCAAGAGAAGACAATGGACATAACAGGTTGTGTTTCTTGTGTTTCTGGCCAAGTGAAGAAGACTATATGGACTCTAAAGGGACAAGAAAGCCCACTAAAGAGAGAGTGTGAATGACTCTGGGCCAAGCTCTACATTCAAACTGTTTTGCTTAATCTTTGCAACACAGAATAGGAACATATAATTAACTTCAGACAAGGGAAGGTGGCTTTGAGACATTAGGTAACTGACCTATGATACTGCACCTAAAGAAGTAGAAGAGAAGACCTGTGAAGCCAGGTCTGTCTGATTACCTGTGTGCTTAACCACTGCACCATGCCACCTGCACAGATGTTTGTGACCATCCCCATATTCCAGTGCTCATTCGTTCAATAGTTCTATAGAATTATCTACCTTGCTGATTCATGGTCAGTGGATTTGCTTCTTAAAGTCCATTGACCATGAATGGACTATTTTTCAGGAGGAGGAGTTGGTTGAAGAGGTTTAAAGCAGCAGAAATTCATAGCAGGACTCAAGATACTCCCTTATAATGTATGAATCATTTGTAGTTCTTGGAATATGAATGAGACTGATTCATCTCCTGTTGCCAGGTAGTAGAATACTCAAATTGTAGCAACAACAACAACAACAACATCAACAACAAAAAGCTTCTGGAAGGGAAAATAATCTCCTGAGTGCTAAACTTGCAAAGCAATGGTGGGCATCACAAACGTAAGAACCCCCTTATTTTCTTTTTTGAGAAATTCCAGTATTTGCTGATGCAGATATCCTAATGTAAGAAAAGGCTAATTATTATGGTTTTTACGAGAACTGAATTTTGTATTTGATTAAAAGATTAAGTTATTCCTTGTTGCTAACAGCCTGTGTTCTCAGTGAAGCCAAATATTATGACAATTGCCAAGTTTATTAGATGGTTTATTGTGTGAATGCTAAAAGTCTATTTTACAGAAACTCTCCCTCCTTATCTTATTAGCTTCTGCCTCAAACCAAGGTTTTAGGTCTCACAATTTCCCTGCCATTGGAATTTGGCAGTTCTGTCATTCTCATGGCATGCATTTAGTTTCAGGTCTCTTCTTTACAAAGTGATACCCCAAAGCCTGGCAATCTACAACTGTTGGTTGTGTTTGGATAATTTTCCCTCACTTCAATTATGGCAGCATCGAAATCACAAGAAAGAAGGCACAGCATGGTGAATCTGTTTCATAACCACTCCCGCATTCCCGCACAGGAAATGGTGGCTAACACGTGGACTGCAACCCCAGACAGACATGGGTTCTTGTTCCAGTCGCACCACTGACTGGTTATGGAACTGGGGAAAACAAACGTGAGTATGGTGTGGCGAGGAAGCACCCATGCTTTCATCCAGGCTACCTTGATTTGACACCCAGTTCAGTTCCTTGCTTAGCTGTTTATGTTTTGTCAAATTATTTAATATCTCCATGCCTCAATTTCCTCATCTGCAGAATTGCGATGCTAATCATACCGTCTACCCGATGGAGTTGTGGAGGAGAACTGAGTGTTTGGCAAATCGATGTTAGATTTTATTAGTTCCCCAGTGTCCCATATCAGAGGGGAGGGAATATTTTGTGATTGTTGAGAACCTAAAAGACAGCAAAAATCTGTTTCACAAACTATGAAACAAATCAGAATTCTATTTGCTTGATATGCACATGAGAGAAGGAATTGTTCACAGTAATGGCCACACAAGGCTAGGAGGGCCAGCTTGTGGCATGTCTACAGGACTGTGTCTGAGTCACTCCAGGTCAAGGAAAACAGCTGCACTCTTTGAGTTAGAGCATCTTGGTTTCAAAGAAGGGTCCCATACAATCAACCTGTCTCTCTAGCACTGGGAAACTCCCTGGGGTGAAGAACCTGCTGACTACACACAAAAGGTCAGCAGCCTGGGGAAGGGTTTCCTGAGTGTGGGGAAGGAGTTGCTGAGTGTCAGATGGAAACAGCATTACTGCAGGATCATTAAGATGTCTCATCATAATCTAGGGGTTTTAATAACATCCTAAACATCTTCTAAAAGTTGATTTAAAATAAGAAGCTTGCTTTGTTTAGAAAACAGAGGTTAGTAGCCTTGTTAAATCTAAACATGGCCTAAACATTAAAAAAATCCTAAAGAAAATTTGCCTATTACTAATTTAAAGTGAGGGGAAAGTAAAGAAGAGGGGTTAAGGGAACCAAGAAAAAGCAAAAATGATAAGGAAGGTAAGGAGCAGAGGAAGGGAGGAACTAGAAAGATATAGTGGAGAAGTGTGGAGAAGACCCTGGACACAAAAAGCCACACTGGGACACAGCTGCATCATATCTTGAGAAACCCCTTAACTGTATAGTAGAAAAGATTTTTAGATCTCACTTATTCAAACTTATTCAAATCTGTTAATGTTAGAGATGGGGAAGTTGAGGCCTGCCTTCTCATGGTCACATAGGGAGTTAATGGGAGAGCTGGGTCAGGAACCCTGGCCACTTGCCTCCTGACCTGGGTCCCTAAAAATTATCGCCCCTTCCTGAGTGCTTGTGTTGGTTGGAAATGAGAACTATTTCCCTTCTAGAATACCTGCAATATTCATCATGAATCAGGAATATTCATGCCACTTCCTGCCCTGGAGGTCAAACTTTCATTGCATATCGTGCTTTATAAGCGATGTATGATTGCTCGGGAATAGGTTGAGTTCTTTGGGAGGCCAAGAGGTGGAGAAGGGGCCTCAGTGAAGCCCTGGAAATAATCATCAAGGACCCCTACTAACCTGAGAGAAACAAAGAAAGCCCTGACTCTTCCACCACTTTATCAAAGCAGATTAAAAATGAAAGGTGTGAATTCTTCTGAGAAAGTATTGGTGCTTTTTAGTTTTATTAAAGGGCAGTTTTCTCTTTCTTGATAGTCATGCTGATACCATGGAGTGATGACTTGACCTACTGATACTCAGTGACCTGGGAGAAGAGAGAGATAAAGCTTCTTTCAAAGTGGCCTGGAAGGATTCCCTTGAGATACAGATGAAAGCCAGTAATTTTCAAAATTGTTCAGAGTAATTTTACAATGTAGACAAAAGCAAATATGTACTACTTCTGACTATAAATTCTCTCACCTTCATTTCACCCATAAATACATTTATCTGATGAATTTATTGACTTCCCATCTTTTCTTTGAATTTTCATCCTATGCTAATGAAAAGCTCAGACCTGTGCAGAACAGCAGCACCTTCATCTAGTCCAGGCCCCAGCCTCTGCAGCTTTAGTTCATCACTGTGAATTTCAGTACTATGTTGCAGTAAAAACAAGATCACTATCAATTTGTTTGATGTCCCTTGCAAACAGCAATAGGACATTATTAATTCTCTTCCAAGACCTTTCCCCTCTCACCAAGGGATATAAACAGAGTTATTCTAAACCGTTTGCTATGTTTTGACATTCTTTTCAGAATAATTACCCTAACCCATCCACAAGAGCAAAGGAGGACATAAAAGATAAAACTGCCGGAGTATAAGTCAAAGATCAGTTAAAATACCCAGCACTTGTCAAAAATAATATTTAGAAAAAAGAACTCCCCAAAATTTTTTATGCTAATTTCCACAAGATTGTAAAGGTCAATGGGGCAGACCCCATGCTGAGCAGTAGATTCAGAATGGAGAGCTAGACATCTAGTTGTGTATGAATAAAAGAATGCAATGCATCCAAGGAGTATATTTCTTTTTTGATGAAAATGTTTTTTTAACAGATCCCCAAAGATAATGAGGTTGTAGCAGTGAGTTAGACATTAAATGATGAAATTCACCAAAAAACTTCACTGTAAAATTTCACCTATAGAAATGGCAACAGCCCCTCTAAATTGCCTGTTAGTTGGTACTAAGGGGCACAGCCAGTTATCATGTGGTTTAAGAGTGACTAAAACTTACACCTAAACAATCAGACTCTAAAACGTGTGCTCTTAACCAGGGATGCTATCAGGAATGGGAGTCAGATGAAGCTCAGAAATGGGGGTGTGGTCACTTAAAATACACTGCCTTTCCTCCCCACCAAACCTAGAAGTATGTTGGGAAGCAGAGGCAGTGGGTAGGAGGAAGGCTTCTCAGAGTTAGAAAAGAGTTTTGTTTTACTATTTGCTAATTTCTCATTCAAGTTTCTGAAATCTGTCCCATAGAAACAGTATCATTGAAGTGTAGTTGGTTGGAATCTCTTCCTTGAATCATAAGATTTTTTAAAACTGGTGCTTTTATAGGACACACTTGTGGATTGAATTGTGTCCTCCAAAAAGGTGTATTAAAATTCTAACTCAGGATACCTTTGAAAGCGATCTTATTTGGAGACAGGGTTTTTGCCGATGTAATCAAGTATTTTGATGAAAATATTTTAAAACAGATCTCCAAAGATAGTAAGGTTATGGCAGTGAGTTTGCAGATGTAATAAGTTTGCAGATGTAGTAATGTCATACTGGATTAGAGTGGATTAGAGACAGGAGCGATACATCTAAAGCCAAGAATTGCCAAGGATTGCAGCAACCACCAAAAACCAGAAGGGGCAAGGAAGGGTAGACCAGTCATTAGGAGAGCGCAATACTGCTGGCACCTTGATTTCAGACTTCTAGACTCTGAAACTCTGTGACAATAAATTCCTGTTGTTTTAAGCCACCAAATATGTGGTTATTTGTCATGACAGTCCCAGGAAACTAATAAAGACATTATTACTTTAGCTTGTGTTAAGGAACAAAGTTAGTCCTCCAGTGAACAATGTTTTTTTTTTGGCTCTTCTGTTTAAGAATAAAGTACTAATGTTAATGCATTATGGAGAGTTACTCCCAAATGAGTAACCATATCATTTTTCAAGAACATTAGGGTGAAGTTTAATTATGTTATAATTATGTTACATTGTCTATTCATAATAAGCTATCTATAGATATCTGTTGTGCAGACTGGACCGCCAACCTAAAGTATTTGCTGTTTGTGAAATTCATTCCACCTACCCCACTAATTTATCATTTTCATATCGCTATGCTTCTTAAGATCCTTAGTTTCTACATTTTGGTCAACTTTCGAACAATTCCCAGAAGAGAGTTCCCTCCATGGGGTCAATTACAAAAATAACCCTTAATCTTCTGAAACAGATCTTTGGTAACAAAGCGTTCCAAACACCTATTATTTCCTTTAAAAAGTTCTCTGTTCATTAACACCAAGCAGTTCTTACTGCTATTTCAATAGATTTTCATTTTGTATTGCTGTTGATAAAAGTGTGTGCTTATCTCTTTCACCATTATGGCTGAAAATTAGCAATATTTAGTGTATCACTTTACAGCCAAAAGACTAGAACTTTGTGACAGTGATCTGGTCATCTTGTTATCTTGAAATGTATTTAAACACACACACACACACACACACACACACACGCACGCACGCACGCACATACAATCTGCCTTATCTTTAATATTGCTGCCAAGAAGCTAGTATTACTATTCAATATAACTTTTGTGTTAGGAAAACAAAGTAACTGATTGATCTGGTTTAAGTGGCTTGATTAGGGACTTACTGAAGATGAAAGCTCTGCCCCTACTTTGCCTAGAAGTATATATTCTCATGCAAAGTTAATGTAATGTCTGAATTTGTGTGTGTGTGTGTGTGTTATCTAGCAATTTTAATATAAATTACTATAATTAAGAATATTTAAATGTTATTATGTTAAATGTTTTCAAACCTCAGATGAGAAAACCAAGTGCCATACTGTGATTATTTTGTTGACTAAAGGTCAGCCACAGAACAAATTTCTGAGCAGAGTAAGGTGACACCTCAGTTTTCCAGGACAGTCTACATTTTGCATAATTTTATGTTTTATAGTGAAAGCTCTTTATTTTTATATTTTATTATAAGTATATAATTCAAAAGAAAAAACTCTGAAAAGGTTTATGTTGAAAAGTGTGCTTCCTTTGTCTTCAATGGGACAGGTAAACAGTGAACGTTAAGTGTCTATCTAATATCTCACATGGCAGTTTCCCTGTTAGAGGCAACTGGTCTTCCCTAATGTTTGAATTCTTAACTAAGGACCCTCATCTTGCACCTATAGCAGTAACTCTACAAGAGATCTGCGATCAGAGAAGTCCACCAAAGTCATATGCTACCCAGCATGCTTCCTCCATCTGCCTGCCTGGGAATTTCTCTGAAACCCCCACATTTCAGTGATTCTTCAAGGTTAAGTAGCTAATGCAGAATAATGCATCATCCAGAAGGCTTCCATTAAATGAGAACATGTTAAGAGAGGGAGGAAGATTCTGGGACATATGTGCTCTAGTCTTCTCTTATTCATACATGAGCATGAGTTTGTTAATTCTACCAAATATTGGACACCTTGGAATCCAGAGAGAACATTTTTTTTGTGAAAGATAAGTTCCAGGAATGGGGAGAGGGAGTAGAAAGGAGGCCTCAGCTTGTCCTGGATAATGATACTGGGGGTGACTATGAAGGGATGCTTAATAATGAACTGACATCATCTCTGTTGTAATGGCCTACTTAGCCGAACCCTTCACTTCAAACCTCACCACATACTGCATATCTTTATCCCCAAGACTTGCATGATGAGGCCTAAGCCTGATGTTACTACCATAGAGCTATACTCCACAGAGCACTACAGAATAATATAGTGATCAAGAGCTTGGGCTTTTGCAGTGAGACAGTTGGATTTGAATTTCATCTCCACTATTTACCAGCTGTGTGACCCAGGGCAAGTCACTTGACCTCTCTGGATGTTTAGTTTTTCATCTGTAAAATGTGGATGATGAAACTAAAAAAAAGTTATTGTGAGGATTAAATGACATAGTGCTTAACACACTGTCTTGCACATAATAAGCAATAAGTAAACATTAGCTATTATTAATGAACTCAATTCAGGCAAATTAGCATTTGTTCCTGATGGTCAGTCACTGAACAGCACATCAAATGGTTGATGAACTGATTTAGTTGAGTCCGCGAGAAGACTGAGGTTACCTCAGTCTATGAGCCAGTTATATCATCTTACTAATCGAATAGGGCATCTAATGGTCTAATTCCCTACTATCCAATGTAACTGCTAGCAATTACTCAGTTAAAGAATGGGGAGACAGAATGACTAACAAGGCTTCAGAACATTCCAACAAATATATTTGGCTGATTATACTTAGGGAAGGGGAGCTGTGTAGGATAGCCCCCAAATTTTACTGTATTTGTATTCTTTAGCCTCCTTGCCACATTTGAAGAGTATCCTGTATGACTCTGAGTGAGCCTGGCTTCCAGATAGCTGGGATCACTCCCCTTCTAGCTCTCCCCTTCAGACCCAGAAACCCTGTGAAAATTTTTTCTTATTAAGGTAAATGACGTTTTGAGCCTCTAGGAAAGGCACAGCTGGGATGCCAAAATGTTTGGTATTCCATATCAAAAATGCCAATGGGGAGGAAATAACTTTAACATATACCCATTGAGAGGAAGGCAACCAGCTCATGGAAAGATCTAGAGGGCAGGGACAGTAGGCTTCATGTATTTGAAGGGATCTTTTTGTTTTGAGTTGGAGTCTCACTCTGTGGCCCAGACTGGAGTGCAGTGGCCGCTCCCAGCCACCGCAGCCCCGACCTGCTGGGCTCCGGCGATCCTTCTGCCTCAGCCTTCCAAGTAGCTGGAACTACAGGCGCGCGCTACCACGTCCGGCTAATTTTTTGATTTATTGTAGAGATGAGGTCTCGTGAAGGGTTCTTAAGTGGATGAGGGAGTGGGCAAGTTCTGATTTATTCCAGTGGGACCAGTAGGTAGAACATCTGGGAAGACAGATTTGATAAGACAGGGTTGTTTCAAAATGCAATGAGTTCCCACTGAAGATGTCCAAGCAGAGGCTCAATGACCAATTCTTAGGAAGTCTGGGGACAGCATTCCCTCTTCTGAAAGATATGACTGAATAATAGTTAAGTATTCTTCTACCTCTAAGATGATATTACCCGATGACTGTATGAAACTAGAAAATCCACATTTGTTATTTCATTATTTCAGGAGACTTCCATTAGGTTTTAAGTCACCTTATGGATAATCCCATGACAAAAAAATTGCTGATCTAATCAAAGGAATAATTTTAACCTATTTTTAAGGCTTAGTTACTTGCTCCAGTCTAAATTACTTTTTAAAACAAATAAACAGTTTATCACTGGTGTTGAGATTATACAAAGAATATATGTTATTTGCAGATACGTGCAGTAGGAGAAAGAAAAATGTGTCCTAATAAAATTACAGCTCATAAGTTTCAACATTAAAAACTCTGATTTAATTTTATAATCCTTCCTTATGAACTCACTGAAGATTTGTAAGCCTTTGCCTAATGAGGATCTACAGTATAACGGCCATAGTACTCTGAGGTTGGAGGGGCAATGTACCTCGAAAAACATTTGAAAATCCATTTAATTATATTGGGCCCCATGACAAGCATTTATGAATGCACATATCCAAAACTAGAAGTGCAAGGTGGAATCATATATTATTGGCTGAATAGCAGAAACAACGCTAAGAACAACTCTGCGTCCCTTCACTGATTAGCAGGACTGAATCAGTTACATTCAAGTTTTGGTTTCCTCGAGGAATAAAAGGAATAAACCTACTGTGCCATACTGTTTTAGCAGAATCAAATTTCCTAATTCCTAATACTGAGTCCTTATAACTTCTGCAAAACTAGTAGATACATCATATTTCTGTGGAGCTCCATTGCAGGCAATGGAGACTCTGAGACTACTCATCCAAGCAAAGAGAATGGGTGCAACAGCATACTAGGCTTCCCACACACTGCTGTTTGCACCTTAGGTGTTATAAACTGAATACTAATTAGGTTTTAACACTTGTAATTAGATGGTTTATTCATGCTGTTGTGATTTATCTTTCTTTTCCAAATTTGGTTTCACAGTTGTCACTTTCTAGATCATTGCCTGAGCTTTGGTGGCATCATTGATAACTTTCCGCAGCCATTGCTCAATGTTTATTTGTTGAATGAACAAATTGTTCAGAATCCAACCACTTCTGTTTTACTGCAATAGTCTCCTACTTGTCTCCTAAGCTGACTTTGCTTTTTCTATTCTTGATCACTTACAGTCTGTACTCAACACAGCTGCCAGAGGAGTTCTTTTAAAATCAAAAGGAGATAAGCGGACCTTGAACAATTAGAATGCTATAAGAAAGCATTTGGCAGTAATGGGAAACTGTCAGGGGAAGGGGGTTGGGATGGGCATTTGAGGGAAACTGTTAAGGGAGTGAGGGGCACACTTCATGAACAAGGGTACCTGCATAATGAACAATTGTATATCTAACCCTGAATTGTACCCCACATCTTTACAATAAAAAAGAAAAGAAAAGGTTACTCAAAAATCAAAAGGAGATGATGGCCCTTTGCTGTACAACTTCCTCTAGTAGTTCACCATTTGACTTAGGATAAAAAACAAAGTCCTGTGTAAGGCCTGATCTACAAGGTTCTATGCAGCTTTGTCCCTTTATCCTTTCTCTGACACCTCGTCCATCCATTTTCCCTACTTTAGTCGAGCAGCCTCCTCACTCTCCTAGTGCCTAGAGTGCTCCTCCCTTAGGGGTTTTGCACTGGTAGAGCTTTTGCAGTAATGAAAATTCTTTTCTCCCAGTCATCAGCAAGACTAACTCCCTTAAACCTTTCAGGTCTTTTCTCAAATATCACCTTGACCATCCTTGCAATTACAACTCCACTTCTGTTATCCTGCTTTCTCATACTTAAGTATGAATCTGATAAAAATATAAGGAATCTGTAATCTGAAAACCATAAAATGATGATAAAATTAAAATGTGAATAAATGGAGAGACATGCTATTTTCATATATTGAAAGATTCTACATAGCAAGTATCAATGTTCCTCCGATTGATATAGAGGTTTAATGCAATTCCTATTAAAAAAAAAACAGCAAGATTATTTTGTAGATATATACAGTTTGATCTTACAATACATATGGAAAAGTAAAAATAAAAAAAGCTAAAATAGCAAAAACTTTTTAAAAAAGAAGAATGAAGTTGGAGAAATCATTCTCCCTGATTTTAAGACTTACAGTGTGCTATTGTACTTAAAATAGTTTAGTGTTCGCAGAAGGTAAACATATAGTTCAATGGAACAGGTGGAACAGAATAGAGAATCCAGAAATAGACCCATAGAACTATGACCATCTGACTTCTAAAAAATATACAAAAACAGTTCAATGGAGGAAGAATAGTGTTTCTCACCAAATGATGGTGGAGCATTTGGATATCCTTAGGGAAGAGAGAGAGAGAGAGAGAGAGAGAGTCTTCATCTAAACTCCTCAGTTTATGCAAAATTAACTCAAATTGGGCAATAGATTTATTTATATTCTATATAGCTCTTAACTTTTATTTATTTATTTAATCATTAGTTATGGGGTACAAATGAGGGTTTGCTACATAATTAGTTTGTATGCAGGTGCAGTTTGGTCTTCTAGTTAGCCTTCTCTCCCCCTTATAGTGGACTATGTACCCAATGTGATAGATACTATATGACCCCTCCTTCCCTCCTCTCACAGTGACCAGCATCTGCCAGTCCCATCCTTTTGTCTGTGTGACCAGTAATCAGGGTCTGCTTATGAGTGAGAAAATGTGGTATTCAGTTCTTTGCTTCTGTGATAGCTCACTTAGTATGATGGTCTCCAGCTGCATCCATGTTGCTGTAAAGGCCATGATTTTGTTCTTCTTTATGGCTGCATAATATTCATCATGTATATGTACCGCATTTTCTTTATCCAGTCCACTTGCAAAGGAGTCTGGGCTGGTTCCATGTTTTTGCTATTGTGAAAAGTGCTGCAATAAACATGTGCGTGCAGGTGTCCTTTTTGTAGAGTGATTTATGTTCCTCTGGGAGATATATTCCCAGGAGAGGGATTGCTGGATCATATGGAAGCTCAAGTGCACTCCCACCAACAGGGAAGTATTCCCTTTCCTCCATAGTTGCTCCGGCACCTGTTTTGTTTTGTTTGTTTGTTTTTATTTATTTATTAATGATAGCCATCCTTGCTGGTGTTAGGTGGAATCTCGTTGTAGTTTTAATTTGCATTTCCCTGATGATTAGTGAGGCTGCGTATGTTTTCATGTGTCTATTGGCTGCTCGGATGTCATTTTCAGAGAAGTGACTGTTCATGTCTTTTGCCCACTTTTTAATGGGGTTGTTTGATTGATTTCCTTTCAATTTGTTTGAGTTCCTTGTAGATCCTGGATGTTAGGCCTTTGTCAGATGCATAGCCTGCAAATATATTTTTTTTCACAATGGATAATAGATTTAAATGTAAAACATAAAACCATAAAACATTAAGTAGATAAAGTAGGATAAAATCTTCATGACACGAGGTTAAGAGATAAGTTGTAAGATACGGCATCTAAAGCATAATTCTGAAAAGAAAATATGATAAATTGAACTTCAAAAAAATTAGAAACTTTTATCTGTCAAAGACACTGTCAAGAAAATGTAAAGACAAACCACAGATTGAAAGAAAATGTTTGTAAAACATACATCTGACAAATGACTTGCATTCAGAGCACACAAAAAAACTCTTAAAACTCAATAGTAAGAAAACAACCACCGAATTCAAAAATGGGCAACATACTTGAACTGAAACCTCCTCAAAGAGGATATAAGCAAATACGCTAATGAAAGAATGTTAAATGTCAGTAGTCATTATGGAGATGCAAGTCAAAATCTTGGTAAGAATCACCACATGCCTGTTTAGAATGGCTAAATATTTTTTGTAAATACAACACCAATTGCTGGCACAAATTCACAGCAACAGCACTTCTCATTAATTGCTGGTGGAATGTAAAATGTTAGTTTTTCTGAAATACAGTTTAGTAAATTCTTATCAATTTAAACATATGCCTACCATATGACTCAATTATGCCACTCTTATGTATTTACTCTTAGTATTTTACCATATGATCAAATATTTTCAAGTGAGCTGAAAAATTGTGTTTACACAAATACCTGTATGCGATGTTCATAGCAGCTTTATTCATAATTGCCCCAAATTGGAAGCAATGAAGATATCACTCAATAGCTGAATGGATAAACAAATTGTGGTCCATCCATTCAATGGAATATGATTCAGTGAAAAAAGAAATGAGTTGTTAATGCACACATCAATATGAAAGAATAGTAAACACATTTTACTAGGCAGACAAAATATATAGCAAAAATTATGTATTGTGTAATTCTATTTATGTGACATTCTGGAAAAAGCAAAAATTTGCAGATAAAAACATATCAATGACTGTCAGGAGTTAATATGGGAGGAATGACTGACCATAAATGGGGCTTCATAAGGGGATTTTGGGGGCTATGGGGTTGTTATCTATGGTATAATGACTGATAGATACACAAGCATATTTTTTAAAATCTACAGAAATGTACATCACAAGGCATGAACTCAACTGCATGTACATTTAAAAAATTAAACAGAATTTCAGAGAAAACTAGGATGGAATGAAAACTGTGACAAATGGATCTAATTATATTATAAACATGATATAGTCTTGCTGTAAAGGGTGGAGAAAAAAGTAGCTAATATAAACTTGGAAAACAATATTTTTATTAAATATTACATGGCTAAGGATAAAAATAACTGTATATAGGCTGTATATTCTAGGGGGTAAATTTGTCTCTCAACAGGAATACAGGGCTAGCATTTCTGAAACTACTTTACATACACCCTAGGGTTGAAGAAATAAGTAAATGGATGGTGGATAAATGGTGGGAACCAGATTTCTCACAGTGAATGAAAGAAGTTTCACATAAGTAAGGAAAGAATGGTAGAAAAATGAACCATATGGTGTTGTATACACATATATACATATATATTCATATACATAACTAAATACATATATGAGGGTGACCCCCCAAAAAAACCTAGAATTATCTTTTGGAGGGTAGACCCTTTGTAGCACAGGCTTCCTGTGCTAGGTAAGTTTCTAGGAACCCATCGGCATCAGCGTACCAGCTAGTGATATTGTGAGAGGCTGCATTCAGCTTCAGTAATTGTTTTTTTGAGGTTCTTTTAATGCGTTTGCCCATTTCATGATGGGTTATTTACACGAACAATCTGCCCACACCATGCTGAGTGTTCAGCAGTTTTGTTTTTGTTGTTGTTGTTTTTGTGAGTTGGAGTCTCACTGTTGCCCAGACTGGAGAGCAGTGGCCACTCCCGGCCACCGCAGCCTCGACCTGCTGGGCTCCGGCGATCCTTCCGCCTCAGCCTTCCAAGTAGCTGGAATTACAGGCATGCACTACCACGCCCGGCTGTTTTTTATTTATTTATTGTAGAGATGAGGTCTCGCTGCCCAGGCAGATCTCGAACCCGCGGGCTCAGGCAATCCACTCACCTCAGTCTCCCAAAGGCACGGGATTACAGGTTGAGCCACCGAGCCCGGCTGTTTTTTTCTTTTTTTCTTTTTTCTTTTTTTTGAGTTGGAGTCTCACTCTGTCGCCCAGACTGTTCAGCAGTTTTTAACCAAAACTATCATGACCCCTGTGCCCTGTCCTCACTATTCACCTGATCTTGCCCTGAAGAAATTTTTTTTTCTTTTGGTTTCCCCAAGTGAAAACATTCCTCAAAGGGAAACACTTTGCCCATGTGAAAGAGGTGAAAAAAAAACAAAACAAAAACAAAAACAAACAAACAAAAAAAACCGGCAGAAGCACTAAAAGGCATCAAAATTGACGAGTTCAAAAACTGTTTTGAACATTGAAAAAGCATCTCGATAGGTGTATTGCATCAAACGGAGAGTACATTGAAGGAGACTGAAGTGTAAACATATAAGAATAAATACACATTTTTTAAAATAAATAAATTCTGGGTTTTGGGGGTCCTCTTTGTAAACAAAATAATATTATTCTGCCTTTAAAAAGAAGTAGATCCTATCATTTCTGACAACATGGATGAAACTGGAGGACGTTTTGCTCAGTGAAATAAGCCAGGCACAGAAAGACAAATACAAATCTTCAACATACAAACGAGTTCCATTATGAAAGCATGTTCATAATCCAAATTTGTTGTAAGTTCAACAAAGGTAGCCTAGGTACCCAACGAACACAATTGGCTATCTAGTACTGTATGTATTTAATAAGCTATACTGCCACCTAGTGGAGAGAAATGCATAACAAAGCACTTTTGCCTTTTTGAAAGTTTGCAACTTGAAGGTTTGTATGTAGGGGACTTACTTTTTATAAATCAAAATCATATCAGGTATTTTCTCAGATACTTGATAAAAATTCATATCAAGTGTCTATGTAAATACTTGAATGATTTCACTTATATGTGCAATTTTAAAATGTGAAATTGTAGAAGCAGAGGATAAGAATGTTGGTTTTCAAAGTTTGGGGGCAATGAGAGGTGATGGGATGATGTTGATCAAAGGGTAAAAAGTTTTAATTCTACAACAGGAATAAGTTCTAAATATGCGTTGTGTATTGTACACCTTAGTGACTATAGTTAATAATGCATTACATACTTAAAAATTAAGATAGTAGACCTTAAATATTCTCAGCACAAAGTACGTGAGGTGTTGTATATGTTAAGTAACATGGTTTAATTACTTCACAATATAAGAACATCACATTGTATACCATGAATATATACAATTTTTATTTGTCAATTACATCTTAATAAATCAGGAAAAGAGAGAAAATAGCATCAATACGATGTTGTCTTTTTTATTTTTATTTTACAGATGTGGGGTACAATTCAGGGTTAGGTATACAATTGGTCATCATACAGGTGAAGTTTGGGCCTCCCTTTTGGTTCCCACATCTCCTTGTTTGAGGTTGGGTACCCTTATTGATGTTATTGCCACCTCCCCTGGCAGTTTCCCACTACTGACAGTACCTTTCTTATAATATTATTATAAATTATAAACTGTTCAGGTCAGTTTATTTATGAATGAGACTATGTCGTACTCAGTTCTTTGTTTCTTTAATAGATCACTGAGTATTGTAGACTCTAAATCCTCCAAGTTGCTGTAAAGTACATAATTTTGTCCTTTGTTATAGCTGTGTAACATTCCATCATGTATATGTACATTTTCTTTATCCAGTCCACTTTAAATTTTTAATAGGAAAAATTAATTTTACCAACTGTATATCTGACAAAGACCTAACATCAAGGATCTACAAAGACCTCAGATATGCCAAAAGGGAAAAAAAACCAAACAGTCTTATTAAAAAGCAAACAAAAGATATAAATAGCTACTTCTCAAAAGAAGACATACCAGCAGCCAACAGATACATGAAAAAATGTTGTTTCATTAATCATCAAAGAAATGCAAAATGAGATACCAACTAACTCCATTCAGGAGGATATGCCCAACTACTATATTTATTTAGACTTTACCAGTTTTCTCACCACTGACCTTTTTCTGCCAAGATTCAATCCAGGATACCATGTTGCAGTTAACGTGATGTCTTTATTCTCCTATAATCTGTGACAGTTCTCAGTATGTCTTTCTCTTCTATGAGACTGACTGTTTTGAAGAATACTGGTCAGTTATGGTGTAAGGCATCTCTTGGAGTGAGTTTGATGCTTTCTCATAATTAGGCTGGGGTTACGTATTTCTTATACCATTATATTACAGACATATAGTATCAGCATGACTTATTACTGATTATACTAACATTGATTACTTGTTTAAGGTAGTGTGTGCCAGGTTTTTCTATTGTAAAGTTACTACTTTTTCATTTCCATACTCCATTTCTTATAGAGAAGTCATTAAGTCCAGCTCACACTACGTGCAGAAGCAATTAAGTTCTACCTTCTGGATAGAGGGAGTATCAAAACATCTGTGAATATATATCAAAACCACTAGAGTATTTAATATATATTTTAATGCATATTTTGGGGGGAGATATTTTGAGGCTATGCCACTATACTGTTTCTTCTTACTGTTGTGCCACCTCATGTCAACATTCATCATTGGATCTTACCTGCAGCAATTATTACTATGGGGTTCTAATGGCAATTTTCTATTTCTCACATTTTCACACATTTGTTATTGGGTATTATTCTGTAAGGAGGATTTCTCCCTTCTCCCTAGTTTATTTATCGATTTAATCATTTTTATATCAGTATGGACTCATGAATGTTTAGTTCATTCTTTGTGCTACAATCCAATACTATCAATATATCAATTTTTTCTTTTTTGCTAGAATTATTCCAACTTTAGCTATTTGAGAACTCTTTCAAGTTGACTCCTGGGTGTTTTTGAAATATTTTTATCCTTTTTGTTGCACTTTTCCTGCCCCAACCCTAGAAGAGTCGTTTTGCCAAAGAGTCCTGGATCCTTTTATTGGAGAATGATATTTGGAAACTATGATCTGGGTGCAGGGTATGCTCATTGCTGCTGGGATATTATTGCCTCTAGGACCTCTAAATGGACAGAACTAAGTTATATGTAAAATATAAAGAGGGAGACAAAAATGTATACACATTTTAAGAAAGGAAATAATTGTATTAAAATTATAATACTCAATATATGCCAATAGTAAAATATGAACACAAGTCACATTTGACTTCTGCAATTACAAGAGGTGCTCAAAGTGATTACCATCAGCATCCAGACACTTCCCATTATGGTAAGCTAAAAGTAATATATAGATAACACCTCTTAAAATCTGTATTCAGTTTTAGGCACTCCCAGTATATACACATACATGAATACTAACCCATGTACATGATTCATATGAGAGGGGACATCCAGAAAATTGGAATTTATGTATTAAAAATTGCACATTTATTCTTATGTGTTTAAACTTCAGTTGCCTTCAAAGTGCTTGCCGTCTGATGCAATACACCTATCGAGATGCTTTTTCCACAGTCAAAATGGTTTTTGAACTCATCAATTTTGATGCCTTTTAGTTCTTCTGCCGTTTTTTTGTCTCATCTCTTCAACATCAGCAAAACGTTTCCCTTTGAGGACTATTTTCATTTGGAGAAACAAACAAACAAAAAAGTCACTTGGGGCAAGACAGAGTGGATAGCGAGCATGGGGCATGGGGTCATGCCAGTTTTGGTCAAAAACTGCTGAACACTCAGCATGGCATAGGCAGGTGCTCTTGTAAGTCACCCATCAAGAAATGGGCAAACATGTTGAAAGACTCTCCAAAAATTCACTGAGGCTGAATGCAGCCTCTCACAACAACTCTTGCTGGCGCACTGATGCCAGTTGCTTCCTAGAACACTTGCCTAGTGGGGGAAGCCTGTACTATAAGGGGCCGGTCCTCAAAAAAAAAATTATGTTTTTTTAGGGTACCCCCTTGTACATGCCCCATTTTCCTTATTGATTCATTTGTTGTTGAACCCTTAGATTTATTCCATATCTTGATTGTTGTGAATAGTGCTGCAGTAAACATAAGAGTGCAAATATTTCTTTGACATACTGATTTCATTTCCCTTGGATATATACTCAGAAGTGGGATTGCTGGATCATACTAGATCTATTTTCAAAGTTTTGAAGAACCTCCATATTGTTTTCTGTAATGGTTGTACCAATTTACATTCCCACCAAGAGTATTCAAGGGTTCCCTTTTCGCACATCCTTGCCAACAGGTGTTTTATTTTGTATTTTTGATAATAGTCATTCTAACAGGTGTGAGAGGACATCTTATTGTAGCTTAATTTGCTTTTCTCTGGTTATTAGTGATGATGAGCATTTTTACATTCCTTTTGGTCATTTTTATGTCTTCTTTTGAAAAATGTATATTTAGGTATTTTGCCTATTTTTAAATTGGGTTATTTTTTCCTTGCTATTAAATTGTTTGTGTTCCTTATATATTTTGTATACTAACTCCTTATCAGATGTGTGGTTTGCAAATATATTCTCCCATTTCTTGGGTTGTGTCTTCAATTGCTGGTTAGTTCTTTTGCTGGGCAGAAGACTTTTAGTTTGATCTCAATTCCACTTAATTCTCATTGCCTGTGCTTTTCAGGTTATATCCTAAATTCATTGCCCAGACTACTGTCAAGATGTTTTTCCACTGTGTTTTTTTCTAGTAGTTTTAAAGTTCCAAGTCTTACATTTAAGTCTTTAATTGATTTTGAGCTGATTTTTGTGCATGCTGTGAGATAAAGGTCCAGTTTTGTGTCTCTGCATGTTGATATCCAGTTTTTTCCACTACAATTTACTCAAGAGACTATCTTTTCCCCATTGTGTGTTCTTGGCACTTTTGTTAAAGATCAGTTGATTGTAAATGTGTGGGTTGTTCCTAGGCTCTTTATTCTGCTCTATTGGTATATATGTCTGTTTTTATGCCAGTATCCTGCTGCTTTCATTACTATAGCTTTGATGTATATTTTCACGTCAGTAAGTGATACCTCCAGCTTTGTTCTTTTTATTCAAGGTTTTTTGACTATTTGAGATCTTTTGTGGTTCCAGACAAAATTTATTATTGTTTGTTCTATTTCTGTGAAGAAGGTCATTAGAACTTTGATAGGACTGCATTGAATTTGTAGATCACTTTGCATAGTGTGGATATTTTAACAATAATGATTCCTCTAATTCGTAAACATAAGATATATTTCCAAATATCTGTGTCTTCTTCGATTTCTTTGGTCAGTTTTATAGCTTTCAGTGTAAAGGTCTTTCCCCTTTGGGTTGGTTAAATTTATTTCTTAATATTTGTTTTTTGATGCTATTATAAGTGGGAGTATTTCCTTGATTTTCCATTCAGATTATTTGCTGATAGTATATATAAATGCTGCTTATTTTTGCAAATTGATTTTGAATACTGAAACTTTACTGAATTTTTTTATTAGTTCTAGCAATCTTTTGGTGGCATCACTAGGGTTTTCTATATATGAGATCATATCATTTACAAAGAAACAATTTTACTTCTTTTTTTCCAGTTTGAATGCCTTTTATTTATTTTGCTTGCCTAATTTTTCTGGCTAGAATTTTCACTATATGTTGAATAAAAATAACAAGAGTGAGCATCTTGTTATGTTCTTGATCTTAGAAGAAAAACTTTTAACTTTTCATCAAGTATGATGTTTAGATGTGGACTTGTCAGATGTGGCCTTTATTATGTTGAGGTATATTTCTTCTATACCCAATATGTTGAGAGTTTTTAACACAATAACATTGTATCAAATGCTTTTTCCGCATCTATTGAGATGATCTCATGGTTTATGTCCTTCAATCTGTTAATGTGATAGATCACATTTATTAATTTGCATATATTGAGCCATGCTTGCATCCCTGGGATAAATCCAACTTGATCATGATATAATATTTGTATGTGTTCTGTTGGATTCAGTTTTCTAGTATTTTGGAAACAACTTTTGCATCTATGTTCATTAGAGATATTGACCTGTAGTTTTCTGTTTTATTGAAGCAAGCTTGTCTGGTTTCAGTCCCAGGATAATGCTGGCCTCATGGGATGAATTAGGCAAAATGCTCTCCTCTTCAATCTTTTGGAATAGTTTGAAGATAATTGATAAAGTTCTTCTTTGAAAGATTGGTAGGATTTGGCAGTGAAGCCACACAGCCCTGGACTTTTCTTTGTTGAAATAATTTAATCTTTATTTACTTATTCAGTCTCATTACTCATTATTGGTCTGTTCAGGTTTACTAATCCAGATTTAATTTCTTCCATATTCAATCTTAGTAGGTTGTATGTGGCCAGGAATTCATTCATTTCCTCTAGGTTTTCTAGTTTGTTAGTACATACTTGTCTCTGAGGATCTTTTGTATTTTTGTGGTATCGGTTGTAATGTTTCCTTTTTCCTTTCTGATTTTGTTTATTTAAAGCATCTTTCTTTTTGTCTTTTGAACTATCAAGTGGTGTATCAATTTTAATTTTTATTAAAAAAAACTTTTCTTTTTATTGATCTTTTGTATTTTTTTCCTAGTCTCTGTTTACTTCTGCTCTGATTTTTATTATTTTGTTTCTTCTACAAAGTTTGGGTTTGGTTTGCTTTGCTTTTTCTAATTTCTTGGGGTGCATCATTAGGCTGCTTATTTAAAGGTTTTCTACTTTCTTGATGCAGGTGGTTACTACTATAAACATCCCTCTTAGCACTGTTTTTGCTGTAACCATAGGTTTTGTTGCAATGTGTTTTGATTTTTGTTTGTTTTGATAATTTTTACTTTTCTCCTTAATTTCCTGTTTTACTCAATAGTTGTTCAGGAGCTTGTTGTTTAATTTCCATGTATTTGCATAGTTTTCAAATTTCCCCTCGTTACTGCTTTCAAACTTTATTTCATTGTAGTCTAAGAAGATACTTTATATGATTTTGATTCATAAAAATTTGTTGAGACTTGTTTCCTAACCTATGGTATATCTTGAAGAATGTTCCATGTGCTAAGAAAAATGTGTATTCTAAAGCCGTTGAATGAAATGTTGGTAAAGTTCTGTTCAATCCATTGGTTTAATGTGCAGTTTAAATCTAATATTTCTTTGTTAATTTTCTGTCTAGATTATGTATCTAATGCTGAGAGTGCGTTGTTGAAGTCTCCAACTATTATTTTATTATAGTCAATCTCTCATTTTAGATCTAATAATATTTGCTTTGTATACCTGGTTGCTCCAGTTTGAGGTACATATACGTTTGGAATTGTTCTATCCACTTGGTGAATGTATTCTTTTATCATCATATAATGATTTTTGCCTCTTTTTATTCTTTTAGACTTAACACCTGTTTTATCTGATACAAGGATAGCTACTCCCAGTTGTTTTTGGATTTTGTTTTCATGGAATATCTTCTTCCATGTCTTTACTTTCAGTCTATATGTGGCCTTACAGATAAGATGAACTTCTTGTAGGCAGCATATTGTCCTTTCAAAATTTTTATCCATTTAACCCCTCTATATTTTTAAGGGGCAAATTTTTATCAGTTTACATTCAAGGTTATTATTAATATGTGAGAGCTCATTCCTGTCATTTTAATAATTATTTCTGATTGTTTTGTGTATCATTTCTTTCCTTCCCTCTTATGGTTTATCATTGTGGTTTGGTGGGAGTCTACAGTGGTAACATTTGAGGTTTTTTTTTTCTCTTTCTTGTTTGTGTGTATGTTTGTTCTACCAGCAGTTTTATATTTTCATGTGTTTTCATGATGATAGTTACTGTTCTTTAATTTTCTGCTGTAGGACTTCCTTAAGTATTTTCTGTAGGGCTAGTCTGCTGGTAATGAAATCTCTCAGCTTTTGATAGTCAGGGAAAGGCTTTATTTCTCCTTAATTTGTGAAGGATAATTTTTCTAGTGTCCTTTGCTGGTGGTTTATTTTTCTTTTAGCATTTTGAATATATCATCCTGTTATCTCCTGACCTATGGGTTTCTGCTAAGAAATTCACTGCTAGTCGGATGGGAGTTTCTTTATAGGTAACTAAACATTTGTCTCTTGCTGTTTTTAGAATTTTTTCTTTTTCTTTTCTTTTAAAAGTTTGACTATAATGTGTTATGGAGAAGAACTTTTGAAAATATATCTAACTGGGCATCTTTGAGCCTTCTGTATTCAAATGTTTAAATCTCTTGCTAGACTTAGGAGGTTTTCATCTGTTATTTTATTCAATAGGTTTTCTAATCACTTCATTTTCGTTTTGCCTTCTGGGATACCAAAATTTCTAATATTTGTTTGCTCTGGGGTGTTCCATACATCATGAAAATTTTGTTCATTCTTTTATTTCTTTATTTTTATCTGGTGACTGGATTATTTCAAAAAATCTGTCTTCAGGTTCTGAAATTCTTTCTTCTGCTCAATCTAGTTTACTGTTGAAGCTTTCAGATTCATTTGTATTCAATTCAGTGAATTGCTAAGCTCCAGAATTTCTGCTTGGTTCTTTTTTTATGATATTTATCACTTAATACATTATCACTTATAAATTTCTCATTTACATCCTGAATTTTTTAATTTATTTATATTATTTATCAGAATTCTCTTGTATCTTGCTGAGCTTCTTTAGTAACAGTATTTTGAAGTCTTTTTCTGGGATCTCATACTTTTTTTTCATTGGGATCTCTTGCTGGAGGATTACTATATTCTTTTTTTTATAATCAATATTTTTTATTATGGTTTTGTGGGGTACAGTTAAGGGTTAGGTGTACAATTACATTTCATTCAGGCACCCTGTTGATAAGAGGTGTTTTCCCATCCCCAGGCAGATATTTGCTACTGTTAATCCCATTCCCCTCCCCCCCATAATTTCCCAGTACCATCAGTCATTTTCTTATAGCATTACATTGGATGTTCAAGGTCCATTATATGAGTGAGAACATGTGATACTCGGATTTTTGTTTCTGTGAGAGGTCACTCAGTATTATAGACTCTAGTTCCATGCAGGTTGCTGCGAAATTCATGATTTTGTTCTTTTTTATGGCTGCGTAGTATTCCATCGTGTATATGTACCACATTTTTTAATCCAGTCCTCTTTCGATGGGCAGCATGGTTGTTTCCAGGTTCTTGCTATTGTGAAGAACGCTGCGATAAACATACATGTGCAGGTATCTTTTTTATAGAGTGATTTGAGTTCTTCAGGGTATATTCCCAGTAGGGGGATTGCAGGGTCATATGGAAGGTCGATTTTTAGAGCTTTTAGGAATTGCCACACTGCTTTCCACAGAGGTTGCACTAGTTTACACTCCCACCAACAGCGTAGAAGTGTTCCCTTTTCACCACACCCTCTCCAGCCGCTGTTATTTTTTGAGTTGTTGATAATTGCCATTCTGACTGGAGTTAGGTGGTATCTCAGTGTGGTTTTGATTTGCATCTCACTGATGATTAGTGAAGTTGAGCAATTCTTCATGTGTTTGTTGGCTGCTCGGATGTCTTCTTTTGTGAAGTGTCTGTTCATATCTTTTGCCCATTTTATAATGGGGTTGTTTGTTTTCTTCTTTTCAGTATGTTTCAGTTCCTTGTAGATCCAGGATCTACTATATTCTGTAGGAGGTGTCATATTTCCTTGCTTTGTCATGTTTTTTGTGTCCTTATGCTGCTGTCTGCACATCTGGTTTAACAGTTGCTTCTTCCTATTTTTGAATTTACTTCCATAAGGAAGGACTTTCATGAAGACGTGTCTATAGTGTTGGTTGAGTAAGGCACTTTGATTTTGATTATAGGTGCATGGGGTAGTGTGTTCTCTATATCATTTCTTCAGCTCTTAACAGTGTCAGTGGTGTCTGTGATTTTCTTGGTGGCTTAGTGTGTAGTTGTTAGTGGAGACTGTGAAGTTTCACTGGAGAATGGATGCCAGGTGGTCTAGTCCTTGGGCTACATTGGTAGCAGCAGTGGACTGAGTGTGCCTGTCCTTGGGTCCCAGAGTCGTGTATACCAGGGTTAGTGGGTCTAGGAAAGCCAATTCTTGGTGGCTTTCTTAGGTGCTGGAAGTGGCAACAGTGTGCTGGCTAGGTGGGTGGGTTCTTGAGCCCCTGGGCAGTGGATGTCACATAAGCAGTGACAGTAGCAGTGGTGAGACATTCTCTGGGAGCCAAGCAGTCTATGCTGATGTTTGCAGTGACTGCAAGGCTTTGGAAAGGCCAATTCACAGACCTTCAGGTGGGTACATTCAGGTTGGCTCCAGCTGTGGTGGTAAGCAGCAGGTTGGGTGGGCCCACCCCAAACCTCAGGAAGAGTTCTCAGGTGCCACCAGTGGTGAACTGGGCTGGGCAATCCTCAGACCCCTGAGCCATGTGCTTGGGGACTGGGTGAGGGAGTGAAACCAGTCTGGGTGGATCTGCCTTCAGGCCCCCAGTGGTGCATTCATGTGCCAGTTGTGGTGAGCAAGAGTGGTCCCCAAGCTGTTAGCAGAATGCTGGCATTGGAGCAGCAGTGACTGCACTGTGGCCCTGCTACTGAGGAGGGCAAGTTTGCTTTCAGTATGAACAGCCATCAACAGGCAGCTGGGAGACATGGGCTTTACTCTTGACTTGGCCCCACAGCAGCCTTCAGGGAGCATGTGTAGGCATCTGAATTTGTTTTGGGGTTTGTGAAAACATACAGCTGCCCCTCTGCCAAGGAGTTTGGAATCACTGACTGTAGCTCCCACTTTGGCCAAGCAGTAGCTAATGTAGGCAGGGAATGCCAATGGGATATTACGGATGCAAAGATGCAGGGGCTGTTAGGTCCCAGGGCAAGATGTAACCTAGTAGGGGCTGGGATCTCAAAAGGGTGCTCTGATGCAGCTGCTTGGGATTTGGGGGTTTGTAGGACTCATTGTGAGCTCTTTCTCTGCCTTTGCATGGTTTTCAGGCAGTTCCCTATGTTAGTATTGGAAACTGCAATGGTCCAGGTGCTCTCCTGTGGCTAAGATTGTAGGAATCTGTGGCAGGAATGTGAACCATTGGGGATCTCTCACTTACCCTTATCCCCTGCATTACGGAGAGTCTCCAGATTCCCAGTTAATCCCAGCTGAGCTGGCTGCTTCTTCTTCTTTGCTTTTTATAGCATGAGTTCATTTGTCCCTTACACCTTGGTTAGCACCTGACACATTATGACTGGATACCTAATACATTCTAAATTAATGAATTGCCAAAATAATTTGAACCCAGGAAGGAACATGAGATCAAATTTCGTTACTGGATGCCCAATGTCCTTTTGACTGTACTATGCTGTTTCTCTCAGCTTGATGCTGCCTATCTCAGGACTAATTCTTATATCTGCAGGGAGAATATGGGAAATTACTTGCTAAAGCCGACCTCACTATGTAAATCAAGTTCACGTCTTGGCACTTTGATCACTGACAACGTCAGTTTACCCTAGATTACTTATGTACCTGTATTGTGGCCCTTATATTTACCATGACTTTGTCACCTTAGACTATGTTTTGACAATTAGGTTTCTGGCTGTTCTCTGGTAACCCATGTCTGACATCTGTTTGAACATCCCAGGTTTTCTATTACCTGAGGGACAGGCATTCAGCCAGGGCTGGGTGTTATGACAGCTTTGCCTCTCACTCAATGAAAAGAGATAGAGGGATACTATGAATCTCTGCCCCAGCTGAGGGGATTAGGTCATCAATGACTGGGTTTATATATTTGTTTGCTCAGGCTGCCATAACAAAGTACCATAGATTGCCTGGCTTAAACGATGGAAATATATTTCCCCAGGGTCTGGAAACGAGAAGTCTGGAATCAAGGTACAGTAGACTTGGTTTCTTCTGAGGCATCTTTCTTTAGCTTGTAGATGGCACCTTCTCCTTGTGCCTTTACTTGGTGCTCTTTGTGTACTTGCATCCCAACCTCTTCTTATCAAGACACCAGTCAGATTGATTAGGACCCCACTCTTATAACTTCATTTAACTTTATTACTTTTTAAAACTCTATCCCTAAACACAGTCACATTCTGAGATAGTGGGGGTTTGTAATTCCACATATGAGTTTGAGGGTAGCATAATTCAGCTCATAACAGCTTATACCAAAACCAATAATTTCTGTGACCTGCCCATGTTTCCCCACCAATCTACCCAACACAAATGAGTTACCTAGGTTTTGGCAACAAGCAACTTCACCTTCTACAAGCATGCTATACCATCTGCTTCCTAAGGCAAGTCTTGTCTGTTATAAGATAATTGGCAAGCATGAGTGTGAAAGTTTGAGTTTCAGATATCAAATATTTAGATATTAATTTCTCCTTTAAAATGTTTATCAAAGTTTTCAGTATGTTCATTATCAGCCCTATAATTTTATTTAATATTCACTAATGAAATCAATAGGGTAGGTCTCCACTCCCAGTTCTTTGGTGAAAGTAGAATGTCTTATTTTGTTCCCCATGTCATTATTTCTCTTTCATTCCAATTAGTTCAGTGAACCATACAAAATTGTAAATGTGAAATTCTATGACATGCTTAATTGACAAAATAAGAAAAAAAGTCTGTGCCAGTAGCCATAAATGACATCACATACTCTAGAGGAAAGATGCTTCAATAAGAAATAATGTAGCAATAATAAAACATACCAGTTACACTGAGAACAGGAAAGCATTTGGCTGGCAGAAAATTTTTTTTTCTCACAACACGGAAGTTTTGATGGGAAGATTGACTTTAAGTAGGCTTAACATGGAGTGTGTATGTGTCAACAGTAACAATTGACATTTCTGCATTTCTATCTAACATTATTCATGGTTTCAAAATAAATAGTTCATTTTTTTTCTGTATCCTAGAAAATAAGTAGCATAAACTTCCCAGGCTTCCCAAGGAAATAATGGCTAACACTTTTTGAGCACACCTTTGCCAAAAGCTGTTTGCATTAGTGCATTTCACCTGCAACTCAAACCTAAAAGCAGGGACCATTATTATTTTACCCACTTTATTGATGAGAAAATTGAGGATGGTAAGTTTGGAAAATTTTCCCATGCTCATACAACTAGAAAATAGATGAGTTGGAGCTTAAACTCTCTTGACTCCAAGTTCCATGTTTTAGCTACTATATTTAAATTCTTCTTGCTTTCAAGTTTCCTCATGTGTATAATGCATAGAATAAAATCGAACACCTTGACAATGTTGAGGAAATACTGTAACTGGAAATGTTATAAAAATGCAAAAATCCATGCAAAGAGATACAGATGTCTAGAAGCTAATTAGGGAAAAGGTTAACTCTCACTGCTTACCCCATCCAGGCACCCAGAGTGTTGTTTGAGTTTTTCCTAGGCCAGCAAAGCTAAAAGAAAATACTTCATTGTTTGGCAAATTAAATGACCAACTTTACAGAGTATTAATCAAGAGGTGTTACACTGTGGTTGGGTCTAGCAATTATCAGTAAAGGAAACTTTAAAAAAGGTTTTCTTACAATAGATACCACTTGGATCTTAAAACATTTTGAAAATCAGTGTTAACTATTTTCGGTGTGACCCTAAGTAATAATGTCTGGAACAAAGAGAAACGAGCAAGATACTGATTACAATGTAATTGTTTAAACTATTTCACGGGAGCACAGAGGGTCTTGTCCTTTATTGTTTTAGAAGGAAGGAGGTTGAATAATTGGCTTTGAATTGAAGATTTACAAAAATAAATCAGTAAGGAAATTTTTGCCTTGGGTTCACTAGCCAGTATGAGGATGTTTCAATGAAAGTAGCTGCAATATATAGAAGTATATTGAAAAAATAAATTAATTTTAAAAAAGTATACTGAAGCACATATTTCAGATTCCAAATATGGGAAAACTCATTGGGCAGAAGAGTTAGGAGACTGGGTTCTAATGCAGGACTCGCTATTTATATCTGAGGGCCTTTAGCCAGCCACTTCTTGGATTTTAGTTTCCCTACTAGAAGCATGGAAAGTTGAACCAAATCATGTTCACAGGCCATTCCATCTCTAATGTTCTGATCCTCCTTGCAGCCTTCTTTTAGGGGTGGAACTTTCTGGACTAGCTGGGGAGCCTCTTCCCAGTGACCTGATGTGAGAGTATTCAGAAACTCCTCAGGAAGGATTATATAGTTTGGCTGTTTAATGGTGTCACAAACACATGCTTCAACAAAGCAAGAACTCTCTCTCTCCCGATGTTAACAATCCCTATCATGGAGAGAGACAGTACATTATCAACATCAGCAGTTTATTCAGGTATCAGCATTAGCCACTCAAGCTGAGTTTAACCGACTCTTCTTTCAATTCCCTATCTTGTCTGATTTTTCCTTTCTCGTTTGCTGTCTTCCCATTGTTCTTTTGCACAGTGTGGAAGCTGCTTCTGATTCTGTTTGTTGCCATAGGAATCGACTTTCATATAAGTGTGCCTATGCCACTGACTTACCTGCTGCTGAGGAAAAGCTAGAAGGGCATCTGCTCCCTCCAAAGCCACTGGGGTTCCAGTCAGCCAGTCCCTGGTGTAAGAAAAAGTAAGCACATAAGATTTACATGGTAATTCTATTTTTAAAAAGGCAGGCCATCAATTTTTCCCCCACCTTCCTGAAAACATATATTCCAGTAAGATACACAGAAGAATGAGTCTCATTTTTATTTGTAAGTAGAGAAACTAAGGTACAAAGGCATTTCACAACTTTCCCGGGTTCCCACAGAAAGTTAGTGGCATTATTGAGTCCTGGGCCCAAACTCTTCAGCTCATTTTCCTTTCTTTCCAATAGACCACTGTCTCTGGTTGCTGAGTACTTAATTCTAAGACCAAAACAACTTGTTGCTGCAGGCAACTAGGGGAGCATTATAGCCTAGTTCAGGGGCTGTCAAACCATGGCAGAACCTGGCCCACTTCCTGCCTTTTTAAATAAAGTTTTATTGGAACACAGCCATCCCCTTCACCGAAATGTTGTCCTTGGCTGCTATTGCACTATGAAGGCAGAGTAGAGTCATTGTGACAGAGATCATGTGGTCCATAAGCCTGAAAATATTGATCTGACCCTTCACAGAAAAAGTTTGTTCTTCCCCGTCTTAGTGGGTAAATATAGAGACTCAGAATTCACACACACTGAGATTAGAATTCTAGCCCTTCAACTTGGAAATGGCATCACCTCAGAAAGTTCCTTAACCTTCCTGAATCTCAATTCCCCTATATGAAAAATGGGATTTAATAAGTGTGCCTGCTATATGGGATTGTTGTTTCTTCCTTCACAAAGTCAAATGAGATAATGTATGCTCAGAATAGTACCTAACATTTCACATGGTCACTTATCACTCACTGACAATTATTGTTATTTCTGAAGAGAATTGGGTCTCATTTTCTGCCCCTAAGCTTTCTACCAGTGGTTTTATTCTAGCTACCTGAGATGGATTTCTCTGAACTGAGATTTTCATAGGTATGGTACAAAGATGTAAGAGACAGGGCTGGCCTTGCCCTCCTTGCTATTCCTACAACCAGTCATGCCTGCTACAACTGAACCCACTTCTGATTTGGCTTCTGAGCTTGATTATTGGTACTCAGGCCATTTCTCTGCTAGTTAAAAACATTTGACTGCTGCTTCTGCTTGGACACTGTTGCTATGCTTGGGATTTCCAACCCCAATGAATCTGAGCATTCAAGCAAAGTGCAGCCGGTGACAATAAGTAGAATAGAAGGAGAGAGTGACACATTTTAGTGTAAGAACAAGGCTCAAGCCACAGATTTATGGTACACGTGTATCTTTTATTTTTGTGCATGTTTCTGGGTTTTTGAGTTATCTTGGTGGTACAGGATGATTGATTTGTTGTGTTCAGAGCTTTTACATAAGAAATGGGTCATTCCAGTGACCCAGTCCACAGATTCTGTGTGACAAGTTGTGAGCTGGCATGGTCACTGCTCTTCTTGAGATGGGTCCCCAAACGTTAGGGTTTACTCTAAACTTCCTCTGATAGCCCAGAATGAGGCTACCACTCATGACATGATCTAAGCCATACAACAGCCCCATCTTCTTGTAATTAAGGCCATGATTTTTAGATTTTCCTCTACTGAGAACTACACATTTTGAAATATTTTGCCATGTCAAACTGTATTTATGTCTTTGAATAACCTTCTTTATCAACTATATTTATTAAAAAATAGTTAAACATTTCCTTTAAAAAATTGATTAAAGAAAGAAATAATTGAAAGTATGAGGTAACTCCCAGTTTCTTGTCAGCAAGAGATGCCCTCAAGTTTCTCATCTGTAAAATGAAGGTGATGCAAGTCATGAGCTCAGGGTTGTTGTGAAAATTAAATGAAGTGGAACAGTGTCTAGCACATGGCAAGTGCTTGGTCAGGGTTAACTATGGTGGCTGGGAAGGTGAGGCTAAAGGGTTGATGGGTTTGACAGAATCCCAGCCCAAAGTCAATGCACTTGCAGCTCTGCTGCCTGCCCAGTCTTAAGGGTAGTATATGTAGATTATCTGTTAGGTTGGAAGGAGTTTTGTTTGTTTTGCTTTGAGAATAGCTTGTACACTCCAATTTCTACTCTACAGACCTCTTGGTAGCTCTAGGGAGTGATTTAGACCCCTTCTCAAATCAATCTCTTCAGGCTCTACAATTTGAGGTTCAAGAAAAAAATTACTATTTTTGTTCCCTATGACATAGAAGGCAACTGCCTTTAATTTGTTATAAAGTGCCTCCTTTCAATTTCAGGATGTGTACAAGGCATGCTGGGAAGGAAGTTGTCGTTTCATTTTAGCATCCCAAGATTTAATGAGTAAATCCAGGATGACCTATTTATATCTTATAAGAAAGGAGGAAGCATGTAGGGTAATTAAGGACATAAGCTTTGAGCTATACAGAAATGGCTTATCCCTCAGATCCTGCCATTCACTGGCTCTGTGACCCTAGGTAAGTATTTCTCACTCTCTGAGCTTCAGTTCCTTAGCTACAAAATATAGGCAATGATAGTACCTACCTCATATACGGGATGTGAGGAGGAAATGAGACGGTGCATGTACAACAGCCAAAGCAGTCCTGGAACAGAGCACCCACATAAGAAGGAGAGAGAGGTATCAGTAGCCATCCTTGTTTTCTTCCTCCTCATCAGAATACCTAAGATCATTATCCTTCTCAACCTTTGCCAATTCAGCTTACAAATCCAGACCTCTACAATTTGTCTAGCCAAAAGACAAATGATGAGATGACATCTTTGCTAATCTAAGTCCCATTATATCTGGGAAAAGGCAGACAAGCTAGAAACAGATTCAAACAAACTGACTACAACCGAGATTGTCTTTGTGTATGATCAAATTCATATAGCTATTGAAGTGCCAGTTGAAAATGATGCCATTTCATGACACTATCACCCTCTTCATCATTGCCAGAAGATAACATCTACCAGCTCAATCATCAGGACTTCCCAACGCAAGTCTTCTCAGGGTCTTCACAAGCTGGTTGCCATGTAAGTCTTGGTCCAACTTCACACTGGATATACATGATGCTCAAATTACTCTGAAGAGGTTGAAACCAGGGGTAGAAAATCCATGGGCCATAAGGCCTCAGGGAATGTCACATTTTCTAATAATTTTCTTCTTAGGACTTGCCCCAAGAATGAAATGAGTACTACATAAGGGCCAATCCATTCCCAGAGGCCTATTCCATCCCAGTGCCACATGGGCCCCTTCCTGTTGGAGGCCCTGTATTGCATCAGCATTAAGCTGGTGTGTTAGTTTGCTCAGGCTGCTGTGATAAAGTACAGTGAAACTTAGATATCCATGGAGAAAGGTTACAGGACCCTGTGGCTACCAAAATCCTTGGATGCTCAAGTCTCTGATATAATATTGCATAGTATTTACATGTAACCTATGTACATCCTCCCATATACTTCAAACCATCTCTAAATTATTTAATAACTAATATAACATAAGTGGTATGTAAACAGAGAGGAGAGGGAAGGAGGATAAGAGTTGATAGAAAAAAAAAAAGACAGTAGTCTTCATTATGTAGTGGACCCAGTATGTCATTGAAAAAATGGAAATTGAGCATTTAAAAAGTGAATTAACCAAATCTCATTGTTGAATGACTGTTGCAATTATTAGAATTGTATTTTCCAAATCCCATATTGGGACACACACTTTGAGACTGGGACTGCCTAGAAAATTCAGGATGTGTAATATGTACAGCACTATGAATCCAGTCTCTTTGTACTCCATAGAGCTAAAGGAAAACACTTGTGATAAAATTCTATGAAGGCTTGTCATGAATCTCATCTTATGTTGAGGGACAATTGGCAAACAGTTATACTGTATTGGTTTTTAAAATCTGTATTCGTTTTTATTGTAATTATTTAAAGAATTTTTTAAAAATTCATGGTCGGTTGAATCTGCAGAGGCAGAGCAGAGGATACAGAGGGCTGGTCTGTAACACAGACTTGGTGGCTTAGACAACAACAACAACAACAAATCATTGTCTCACAATTGTGGAGTCTAGAAGTCTGAGATCAAGGTATAGACAGGGTTGGTTCCTTCCAAGGACACTCTCCTTGGCTTGCAGGTGGGTGTCTTCTTCCTGTTTTTACATCTTCCCTCTGTTTCTGTCTGTGCTCTAATCTCTTCTTATTTGACACCAGTCAGATAGAATTAAGTTCCAACCTATTGATCTCATTTTAACATAACTCCTTCTTTAAAGATTCTACTACCAAATAAAGTTACAGTCTGAGATACTTGGAGTTAGGATTTCAACATATGCATGTTAGGGAACATAATCCAGCCCATAACAGATTGCATGCCCACACATAATAATCCTAGCGTGTAAGATCCAAGTTTAAGAGAAGATCCTCACAGGATACTGCCTGCCCTTCAAAATACTAGGTTCTCTTTCTCTTTCACCCACAAGCCTAAACGAAAACCTTGTTCTCTTTTCCCGAAAGCTTCTGCTTAGCCTCGCTCACTCTTCCCAGCTGCAAAAGATAACTAAATAGCTCTGAGGTCATCCAGCCATGACCTCCTTCTAACCTTTTGCCTCTGAAAACCAGTTCTATTCTGCCTCGCTTTTAGTTGACAAGTTCATGCATATTGGGCACACCTACTGCCAAGGGACAGTTGAGCTTTTCCAGGACAGCCTTGATTCAAAAAATCCAATCTCTGTGTTAGACCACACCGATTATACTTCTCAGTTTAGGATTTGAGAAATGTGGTCACTGTAGGTAGAAGACATACCGCTTTAGAGGCATACTCATAATTATATATAATAATGTATCTCCAAAGATGGATAATGAATGATAATTAAGATATTTATATTATGCACATGTGCCTTCTGCCTCAGGACTACAATTCAAAATGCCAATTGTCCCTTAACATAAAATGAGATTCATGATAAACCTTTATAGAACTTTATCACAAATGTTGTCCTTTAGCTCTATGGAGTACAAAGGGACTGGAATCAGAGTGCTGGACATATTACACATCCTGAAATTTCCAGACAGTCCCAGTTTCAAAGTTTGTGTCCTAGTTTTGGGTATGGAAAATGCAGTCCTAATAATTGCAACAGTCATTCAACAATGAGATTTGGTCAATTCACTTTTTAAATGCTCAATTTCCATTTTTTAAATAACGCACTGGGTATACTACATAATGAAGACCACTGTCTTTTTTTTCCTGTCAGCTCTTACCCTCTTTCCCTCTCCTCTCTGTCACCTCCAAATAAAAGCCTCAGATGACCTCTGGCTACTTGGGTATTAATAATGTGAGTGCAAGGGTTTGTCATTATCACCTTTTCTATTTCCTGTATGATTCACTGTGATTAAGGACCTCTAACCACAATTTGCTTCCGAAAAGCTTATTGTCACCACCTTAGATGGTAAAAGAGAAAAACCTAAATTTCACTTTAGAAGAGCAAAGGACAGTCTAGAATATATTACTTACAATGTAATTAAACAGATTCAGTGAGTTCTAATTCTGTGTGCTCGATGTCTGAAATAGGGAGGTGTGGTAATAGAATGAGAATAAAGAAGCATTTGTTCTTTATCCCCCCAACATTTTATTGTAGAAAATTCAAATTTATAGTAAGATGAAATAATTTCACAGCGAACAGTATTCAAGTGTTTTTGAACTATAAAAACAGTATTTTTTTTCGAGTACACCCTGATCTAGTAAGCTTGGGCAGAGGCATTTTGTTCTCTATCCTTCTGAACAGTATGTACATAAGTGGGACATTCTTTTGTAATCTGAACTAATTGTATCGATTTTCTTAGCAGATGAACACAAATACAGTATATCAGTATATTTCTTTCTGTTTTTTCAACTGTCCTCTTTTTTTATTTTAAAGATATATGGTACAATTCGGGACTAGGTATCCAAGTGGACATTGTACAGGTAAAGTTTGGGCCTCCCTTTGGTCCACACTTTGCCTGGTTTGACATCAGGTACCCTGACTGATGTTGTGTTTCCCCCACCCCGGCAGTATCCCACTACTGCCAATCCGTTTCTTACAGTATTGTGGTAAATGTTCAGGGTCCATTTATGAGTGAGAACATGTGGTACTCTGCTCTTTGTCTCTGTGATAAATAACTGAAGAAATACAGTATATTTCTACAAAGTCTTTGCTGCTTTAATACTACTGGTCACTCCCTTGCTCCGCCCCACGACTTCCCCCAACTGTGTCCCCTATCCCAGCCCATTTACTCATGTATCCCTTCTCTCCTTCCAACTCTAATGCCAATCATTTGAGAATGTGAAAATCTAGACTACGGGGAATATTTAGTTACTACCTACCAAAGAAAGTTTAATGAAGCTGGAAAAATGTTTTTAAAGCAAATGTCACAGAGAACATCAAGCCGTCTTGAGATAACCTTGTTAGACATAGAAATAACTCTCCTCACTTTTATTTGACTTCTGATTTCTGTCAAGCTTGAATAAATGACAACACAGAGTTATCTAAGCTTTTTCTGCCTCAAATGCAAGGCAATTTATTAAAATTATGAAAATACAGGTGACAGAATGTACTTGTGTGGGACTAGAATCCATATCAGTTGGTGCCCATCTAAATGAGTCAGAGCTCTAGAGGAAATAAAGGTTACTTCCCAAACCATTAATTTTAAAGGGATTTTTCATTTTAAACAAGTCCTAGCTATGCATCTGAATTTTAAAAATATAGGTGTATTAATTATAACATTCATAATAAGGAAGGTAATCACAGCTTGCAAATTTTAGTCTTTAATTTAAAGACTTCAAGGAAGTTTACAAGCATCAATTACTTCTTTTAACTCCCCTGTGGGGCAGATAAGTTCAGTATATCCATTTATATTTATTAACTAGTGATCTACAAACTCTATTATCTTGGTTTTTAAATGAATATTGGTTAAAAAAGCATCTAGCATCTAATGTATATATTATGATATTTTGCACATATGTAACACCTTTCTGCTGAGAGCTCAGTGTACTTAAAAATTATCCTCACAAAAACCTTTGTGATAGATAGGAGGAGGCATCATTGCTCTGAACTTCTAGATGGGAACACAAAAAAGCAGAACAGGAGTTACATTGGCCCACAGCAACTTAGTGAAAGACCAAAGTCCACTTGCTTATTTTGGAGAGCAGGTTGGGCAAGAACCAGTTTCCCACCAGGAATTCCGTTGAAAGACCACATTTTCTGTAAGCAAAACTGAGTCACTGCTTTTTTGGCTGTGGCCAGGACTTAGCTGGGAAAAGTTTAATTTTTTTCATTCTAAAACATGATACTTTAAAAGAAAATCCTTTCAGCTGCTATGTGAGTTCCTACTATGTGTTCTAGATACTATAACTATCTAGATGGATTGTATATGGTTTCTTACTCTCATGGAGCTTCTCCAATATCCCCTAAAAAAAGAATCTGGTGGATGGATAGGGTATGCTTTATGTCACTGAATGAAGGTGATATGTTCAACTCCCCTACAAGCTTCCTTTTATAGACTTTTCACTTCAAGTAAAGAAAACTAGCAAAGCATGACCTTTCTTCAGACCCTAGCTTTCATAAACAGGATCACAAGATTTCTTCTAAGCCCCCAGACTAGTGAACCTTTTTCGCCTCAATTTTCATACCATCTTAAAATGGAATAACAATTTCCCAGGGCATTTTGTGAAGATGGATTCATGGTTACCAAACACTGACTGTAAGTGTTACATATTACTGTGTACCCCTAGTCTGAAATTCTACAAGACCTCAATATCTATGGAATTTCTTATCCTTTATAATGCCTTGAATACCTTTATAGTGATCTGAAATGAAATGTGTATTTAACTCTTATCCAATTATTGAAAGAATAGATATTCCACATTAATATCTAATATAAAATGTAAATATTTGTCTTTTATTTATACACTAAATTTAACTTTTCGTATTGTATCATAACCAGAAGACTAAATGACACCTTACAGAGCAATTCCAAACCCTCTCATTTTACAGATGACGAAATTGAAGTCATGAGAGGGAAAAAGACTTATCGAGTATCAAACAGTAAGTCAATATCAGAACCGGTAGGTACTAAAACCCTGGTTTCTTGATTCTTTCCAAATTCCACACTTTTTCTGCCATCTAGCCACAATGTCTAAAGGAAAAGAAATGAAAATTTTATTAGAAGACACAAATTGTTGATATGTCACACACACATATATACCATAAATGTGTCCGTCCTCTTCTTCCATTCTCAAATCTATCTCTTCACTGTCATCAGATGGTCTTGCTTCCTTTCTCACAAGGGAGATCTTGTGAGATCTAGGCAATCTGTGAGAGTGCCCTCAAGTTCCCTCCACCCACCAGAAACACACATTCTTACATTTCACACCCCTACTTCTTCCTGTCCAAGGAAAGCAATTCCTCTGGGCTCATCCCCACTAAACTTCACTTTCCCTCAGTCTACAAAAATGCTCAAGTCTCACTTCAATTTTTAAAAAACTCTCCCTTAATATGAATTTCCCCTTTCAGTTTCAACCTTAATTATTCAACTACCTGCTAGTCTACATCTAAGTTTCCCATGGGCACCACAAATTCAACTCATTCAACACTTAATTCATCATCTCTATCCTCAAACTTGCTTAGTCAGTCCCCAGTCTTCCCATCCCAGTACCTGGCACCACCTGGCTTCTAAAGTTAAAAATTTGAAATCATCCTGGATTTCTCCTTCTGCCTCATGCCTCCCATCCAACCACTCAGAATGGCTTCCTACTCAAAATGTGATTTGTAGGCATGGCATTTGAGTGTCACCAGGACCTTGCTTGAAATGCAGCATCACAGGCCCCATCACAGATCTGTTGAATAATCTGCATTTTACCAAGTGTTTTATTACACACAATAAAGTTTTGGTAGCAATGCTTTAGGCAGTATTTATGATGTACACAAATACCTCCACCTTTAACCAGTCTTATCTGATACGCTTGAACACATTCTCCAGCCACACTAGGTTGCCATTAGGTCCTCTGATTTTCCAGGCTCCTTTCCCTCTCAAGGCCTGTTCCTTGAATGTTCTTGCCCATCCTTTGCCAAGATGACTCCTATTCATCTTTCTGACTTTAACTCAAATATCATGTATTCCTTGATCTCCTAGCCAGGGGTCAATGAACTTCTGGGACAGACAGCAAATATTTTCAGGTTTGCAGGCTCTACGGCCTCTGTTGCAAAGATTTGCCATTGTAGTGTAAAAAACAGCTTTAGAGGATACACACGGGTTGCCTGAGCTCTAATAAAACTTAATTAGCAGCTGGGCTCAGTGGCTCAGCCTGTAATCCCGCACTTTGGGAGGCTGCAGTGAGTGGATTGCCTGAACCCGCGGGTTCGAGACCAGCCTGGGCAACTTGGCGAGACCTCATCTCTACAATAAATAAAAAAAATTAGCCAGGCATGGTAGCGCACACCTATAGTTCCAGCTACTGGAAAGCTGAGGCAGAAGGATCGCCGGAGTCCAGCAGGTCGAGGTTGCAGTGGCCGGGTGCGGCCACTGCACTCCAGTCTGGGTGACAGAGTGAGACTCTAACTCAAAAAAAAAAAAAACTTCATTAGCAAAAACAGATCTACTAGCTGAATATTGACCTGCGAACCCAATTTTTCAGACCTCTGTTCTAGATTGGGACAAGAATCCCTAGTATATGATCTCACAGAACAATGTATCTTTTCTTCAGAGCATTGATCTCATTTTGCAGTTACACATTTGTTAGAGTGCCTTTGGGGTCATCAGTATATCCAGAGTATTTAAACCATTGAGTCATGTGAGATCACCTAGAAGGTGTACATAAATAAAAAAGAAGGGAAGACCAAAGATTAATCCCAGGGGTACTCTGATATTTTGTAGTTAGAAAAACAAGGTGAAACTAGCTATGAAGACTGAGAAGTTAGTGGCCAATGAGCTAGAGCAAAATCCACAGCGTGGTATACTAAAAGCCAAGTGAAGAACAAGTTTGAAGAATAATGAAGGAACCAAGTGTACCAAATGCTGCTACTTGTTGAGGACTGAGCAACAGCCATTGGATTGGACAACGAGGGAGTCATTGGTAGCCCTGGGAAGTGTAGTTTAGGGGATGAGAGCCTAACTACAATGGGTTCAATGGAGAATGGGAGGAGCAAAAATGGAAAGAACAAGTAAAGACAACTCACCGGGGGAGTTTTGCTGTCAAGAACAACAGAGCCACTGGGAAGTAGCTGGAGGAAGATTTGGGGTCAAGGGAAAATTTATAACAATAAGAGATATTGCAGCATGTTTCCATCAATGTGAGAAAAATCCAGTAGTGTCAGAAAAATTGATGACGAAGGAGAATAAAGAAAGAGTGGCAGAAATAACATCATTGAATAGGTAAAGGGCACCACTGGAAGTAATGGCCTGGGCAAGAACATGACCATTTCATCCAGTGTAATGATTAATTATATGTGTCAACTTGCCTGGGTTGCATTACCCAGATATTTGGTCATATATTGTCCTGGATCATTCTGTGAGGGAGTTCTTGGATGAGATTAACAGTTAAATTAGTAGACTTTGAGTAAAGTAAATTCCCATCTAAAATGTCAGTGGACTTCATGCAAATAGTTGAAGAGCTTAAGAAAAAGACTGATCTCCCCAAAGAAGAGGGAATTCTACCTCCTAAGTACCTTTGGATTTGAACTGCAACAGTAAACTCTATCTATCTATCTATCTATCTATCTATCTATCTATCTATCTATCTATCCATCCATCCATCATCTATGTACACACACACACACACACACACACACACACACACACACACACACACACCCTATTGGTTCTGTTTTTTTGAGGACCCAGTGTAACGAAAGAGAAGACCAGATACATGGTTTAGGTTCAGGACGTTGGGGAGATGCTGTTGTGGAAACTTTTAAGTGTTCTCTTTGGACTGATTCAGTGTTCTTGGTGAAGTAAAAAGTAAGGTCAACAACTGAGTGAGAAAGAAGCAAGATGTGTTGGGTGACTGTGAAGAGAATGTGGAAAATTGTCATCTGGGAGAGTGGGTGGTGAATGAAGCAGGGGAGCATAATTGAATCAGGAGTAGTACATCTTGTGTGAACTGTCAACCTAGATCTTCATTGGTGTGCATATCTCAACATGCCTTCTGGGCTGTAAGGTTCTTTGCAGTAGTTTCCATGTCTGATGTGTCTCCAGTGCCTTGTTTCATGCTTTATCTGAGTAAGTGCTGAGTAAATAACTTTTGAACAAATAAAGGAATCTATGAATGCTGGTGAGACCCTGGGGAGAGGGATAATAAGCAGTGTCGATGACCCTGAAGCCCAACACCACTATACCCAGTTATTTTCCCATGCTGGGAGGTAAAAATGACCACTTCTTGTGCTGTGTCTTTTGACTAGCCATTTGTATCTGAGGCTCCTGTAGTGGCACTGCTATAATTTGAATGTTCCTTTCAAAATTCATGTTGAAAGTTCATTGCCACTGTGACAATATTAAGAGGTATGGCTGTTAAGAGGTGATTAGGCCATGAGGGTACTACTTTCATGAGTGGATTAATATTGCTAACTTGGGAATGGGTTTGTTATTGTGAAAGTAGGTTGTTATAAAAGTGAGTCTGGCCTACTCTTGCTTCTTAGTCTTACTCTCTCTTTCCCTTCCTCTTTCCACCATGGAATGATGCAGCATAAAGGCTTTCACCACATACTGAGGCCATGCTTTTGAACTTCCCATCTCCAGAAGCATGAGTCAAATAAACTCCTATTGTTTATAAACTACCTAGCCTCGTGTATTTTGTTAAAACAGCAGAAAATAGTCTAAGATGGACATACTTCCTCTAAGCCAATGGCTCTCAAAGTGTGTTCCCCCAAAAGCAACAGCTGAGAACCTGTTAGAAATTCAAATTCTTTAACCTAACCCTAGGCTATTGAATGAGAAGTGATGGATGTGGAGACCAGCAATCTGTGCTTTAACCAGCTTTTTAGTGAATTCTGACTCATACTCTAGTTGAGAAACCACTGGTCTCAGGTAAGCATTACCTGCCTGGTTTGGTCTTACAGGGTTAGGTCTGACACAGTAAATCTCTGCCAACCAGGAATTCCATGAAAGCTGTATTATTGGCAAGTCCAGGTGAAGGAGGCAAAGCCCTGAGTCTTTTTGAATCATGGATCTAAGGGCTCTCAAAAAGGCCATCAGTTGGTTTTCTTTAATATTCTCTTCAACATTCTCTGTCCCTAGAAGTGTTTGATTGGCTTGCAGGTGTCACATTAATTCAAGCCGTTTACAAAAACTACTTAATATTTGCCCCAATTACTGCAGAAATCATTAGACATGTCTCATTTTAACTTTGCAACAAGTTTTATTTGATTATAATACTAATTTTTTCTTGTATGCTCAATTTTCCCAATTTATCATTCATATAACAGAGCCATCTGCTCTCAACTTAAAAGAATTAGAGAACTCCTGTAAAAATATTGACCCAATCAGCCTGAACACATGAAGATAGCAATTACTAGCTCCCTGGGCTCACATATGAATAGGTTTCAGTTTAAGGAAGCTCAGTATACTAAAACTCATGCTTATTAAACCAATGATGATACTCACATTATAAAAAAGTATCAATTTACAAAAAATTGTTATTCAATAGTGACCATATTATGCTAATTTAAAGTTTTATCACTTACGTATGCAGCTGTGTTTAACTTGCACCATGACTTTCAGAAGAATACTTATTTAATAAATAGGGACATACCTGCAACAGCTTCAGGCTCTTGCTGGATGAAATGAATTGGGGAGCTCAAAAGCACCATTTGGATTTCTGAGGCCATCCAGTCTGTACCTAGAGATTTCCCACTGATGCCAAGGAAGGCTTCCCTTGCAAAAGCTAGAAACCCTGGCAAGGTATGAATTATAGCACAGTAACTCATGCCTCATGGATGATTCTTGAGAGTGCTGAAGCCTAAGTGCTATCCACAACACTAGGTGAGAATCAATTGCTAGCAGTTCAAGGAGGGAAGAAACTTATTACAATTCTGTGTTCAATTCCAAAATGTTATTTTAAAGAAATATTTATATTGTTAATGAAGACAGGGGCTATATAAATCTTCTGCACTGAATTATCATGTAATGAAGCCATTGCTCAGAATCCTGATTAACCCACCAGGTCAGTCAATTTCTCCTGCCCACTTTCTAATGATAAATAGCCCATGAATTGTTCTGTCTGGCAATGGCTTTCCTCATTTATAGTGTCTTGCACAATCAAAGAGGAAATCCCTGTCTTGCATGTGAACTCAGTACTCAATTATATGGTCAGCCCAAACCCTCCTGTCCATGCCTTTCTGCCTAAGCAGCCTTCTTCAAGCGCTGAGTAGACCTGCTAGACTCCACTTTAAAAGAGGCCTCTTCTGAGGAGTCTTCTTGTATGAATCCTCTCAGGTTCACCTCTCTGAGTTCTCTCCTTTCAGCTCTCATGTATTTAGATTGGACAGCATTATTCTGCACTTATCACACTGCTTTGTCAAATAAACAAAAAAGAAAGAGACAGAAAAGAGACCAATGAAGATGGGAGTCAGTCATAGAAAATAACCTGAGTCTGTTATTGCCAGAGTTCAAAGCTTCACAAATGGCTCTTTTACCTCAGTGATTCTTAACCTTCATGGGGGTCAAGAATTTCCTCTCTAAAACTTAGAGCTCCTCTTCCTAGAAGTACGCTCGTGTGCATATACACACAACGGTTTCCATCCAATATTCGGTTATTTATGCATTTCATATGCTGCATCCATAAGTCCCAGGTCAAAAGTCACCAGTAATCACCACCACCTCCCTCATCATGAAATCCAATCACACTATCTGTAATTCATGCGACACTGATTTTATAGTTATTTAATTAAAACATCTGCTATATCTTAGAGTTGGTGGAGTTTCTAGGTTCTGCCTGGAACTTTCCTTTGTCGCCACTCTCTCCAGGTGGGGTAATTCACTTTCAAAGTTTTAACTGCCCTCTCTATCAGTGCTCTCTATCACTACTCTCTCTGTGAAACTTATGAAAATTACAAAACTTCTTCTATCCAGAAACATGCACATATGCATATATCCCCTCAATGCGCCCCCTGAACTTCTGGGCACTCACATGCCACCTGGTTCATCCATGGGCCCAAGATTCAGAGTCTCCAGTTTATAGCAAACCACATCTCCCTGTACAAAGTGGATTCATGCATTGGGCATTTTAACTTGAAGTTTAAATCTATTCTAGTGATTCATAGAAACAAAGTTTGAGTTTTCAAAGAGCTGTATTATCTAGTCTCAGATGTTCCTTGCTTCTAACTTCATTATGAAAATCCCGATCAAGCCCCCAATGCTGAAAATGCAAGTGACTCACACACAGCTCTGCAAAGCCCAGTCTGCTTCTCCCACACCCTGTCACAGCCCTTTAGGGCGCTGTGAGTGCAGTCAGGCAGGCATTAGCCAACTGTGCTCAATTGGAGACTAAATCAACTTGTTTCATTACCCTACTAAACCCCAGGTCTTTTATTTTGGTGCTATTTACAAGATAATAAGATCCAGCAAAGCCTAGTCATGAAAAGGATCTATTGCCTGTAGTGAATTTTAATTTTGCAAGGGGCTCCATCTCATATCAATAGCTAAACATAATATTACTGATTTGCCTTTACCTTGTTTGTCTGTAAATGTGATGCATTTCTACTCTTGACAATAAATATTCATAAACTAAGCTAAATGGGTTTTAGAAATGCAGCCCCTTCATGTGTGAAGTGAAATGCTAATATTGAAAGAGCATGAGTTTGGAGTCAAGAAGAAAAGTGCCTAAGTCACAGCTCTGCCATTTCGTAGCTGAGTGTCTTGCATGAAATTATTTAAGCTTTCTGAGTCTCAGTCTCATGATCTGTAAATGGGGTAAATAATGCTGTCTTTGCAAGATTGTTTTGAGGAGGTGAATGAAGCAACGCTTCATAAAGGAACTTGCAAATTTGAAGTGCTATAAAATTGAAGTTACTGCTTCCTGTTTAGGTATATAAGTATTTTTGAAAGAACAATTGACAGATATGAAGAAAAAAGACTAATGATGTTGAATGCCACCCTACACAATTATTAGAAGGAACTAATGTGAATCCTTTCTTCATTATCGGTATCAACCTTTAAGGCTAAAAACACAGCATTTCCTAGATTTTGTACAGATTACTGCCATCTCTGATGCTCTGTTTGAAGTGAATATGATTTCAATTAAGTGAAAAGGCTACAGGCTCAGAGGCTGGACCTCCACTTCTAATCTCAGTTCCAGCAATACTGTGACATTTTATGACTTGAACAATGGAGGCAATGTGCCACTCTATGATGTCCCTCATCTGTCAATGGAGCTAATACCACCTGCTCAATTTATCCAGCAGGATTAAATTGACTTTAATAATCAGAGGGAAAAGAAAAAAAAGTCTGCAAAATGGCAACAAGGTAGAGGGAGGAAAAAGAAAAATTGGAGAGCAAGGAGGTAAAAAGAAAGCAGTCAATGCCAATAGCGTCTCGCCTTAGCCCTCTGTGAGAGGTACAGGCAGAAGGGAAGCCAGCAAAAGAGGGAAGATAAGAAACCTTTTCAACATTGAGGGGGTAGGCGAGCAGGAAGAGTCCTCCAAGGGAAGATTTGGCATGTGGATCTGCTTCAAAAGCTGCACAGAGATTGTGTGCAGGGGACCCTGATTACTAATCCAATTGACATGAACCCTAGGGATATGTTTGTTGTAATTAAATTCCCAGAAAGTAAAGGAGTTTGATATAAGCTTCAGATCAGGAAAAAAAAGGCTTATTTTGGAGGGTATACTAGGAGAAAAAGCATCAGGAGTGGTTTGGGAAAGATTATGTGTGGTAGGTTCAAGTAACTGCTTTTTTCCCCCCCCCCCAGGGAGCTGCTCAAGTCTCCAAATTATTTTTATTTTTTCTTTTCAATATTTACTTCTTATTGTAAAGTATACATTTACTTTTTTTTATTTTAAAAATGTCAAGTCTCCAAATTCTAAAATCTACATTGTTAGTTTCAATAGTTGGTGGATAGTCTAGTAGTTGGAGTTTCATATGAAAAGGAACTCCAAGTGTCTCTATTGAAAGTTCTCCTATCGTGTCATGAAAAATATTCATCAATTTTTTATTTTATTTTTTAATACATATTTTTTATTTTAAAATTGTGGGGTACAGTTAAGGGTTAGGTATACAAATATGCATTGTGTAGGTACCCTTGTTGATGAGGTGCCACCCCCCCGTATCATAGCATTGTTCACAATAGCAAGATTATGGAACCGACCATGCTGTCCATCAAAAGAGGACTGGATCAAAAAATGTGGTACATATACACAATGGAATATTATGCAACCATAAAAAAGAACAAAATCATGAATTTCGCAGCAACTAGATGGAATTAGAGTTTATAATACTGAGTGATCTCTCACACAAACAAAGATCTGAGTATCACATGTTCTCACTCATAAGTGGACCTTGAACAACTATCATAATACTACAAGAAAAGGATTGACAATGGTGGGCAACTATGGGGGGGGAGGGAGGAGAAGGGAGGTGGGATTAATGGAAGTAACTGCTTTTTTAAGGAATCAAATCATAGCTGTAGGAGAGGTTTCAACCTGAAGAAACAAGACTGTGACCTATGAAGAAAGTAAGAGTCAACTTTGAGTCTAGACTGTGAAATTTAATGTGGGAAAAAGAGTTTGCTTCAGTTCAGTTGAACAACATTTTTGCCTTGTTCACTTACTGTGCCTCAGGCCTTGGACCACAAGTGATGCAAAGTTTCAGACATTTGACAAATGTCCACTGCCTAGCCATTTGACAAATGTCCACTGCCTAGCCACTAGATATCAGAATGTAGAGTCTAGAATGTTCTAAACATTGCACACTGCAAACTCATTTAATCCTCCAGTGCTTGTATGGACTAGGTACTCTTATGACTCTCATTTTACATGGCTAAGTAGATTAAGATCGAAGACCCATATCTCTGTTTGAACGAATGATCTCTAACACTCTGCGCACCCTTTACAACAGCGTCTCCACTCTCCCACTTCTTCATTTTGGAGTAGCAAGTTTCCACCTCTAACACAGGGAGGGCCACAGACATGTTACAAATGTGGAAGAGGAATGACAAAATGAGGGACATAAGAAAGAAGCTGGATTTCAGATTGCAGTGGACAAGAAACAAGGAATAAAAACAGAGAAAAAAAGATATGGAAGAACAAGAAGGACCAGGAAAAGGAAGGAGGGGTGGGGAATGGAAAGGCACACCTTTTCTCTTTCAGAAGAGATGGCTCGTCAGATTCCATAAAGAAGGACAGCAAAGTGGAGGTGGAGCTGTCGGCAGATGGGGGCCTCCAGACTTCAATGGAGACCAAGTCAAGAAACAAAGGACAGAGCAGAGCCAAGAGAAAGGGGCCCAGTTCCACAGATGAGATAAAGTGCAGTGTGGAAGAGTAGCAGCTAGGGGGAGGCAGTACAGGAGGGGAATAACTTCAGGAAGGTAAAGGAAACCTGGAAGGACAAATTGAAATCACACCAACAGCTGAAAGCACATCTCAGAACAGGTAATACAAATAATATCAGAACACAGGAAGCTCAAGACACAGGCTGTGGGACTCTGAGAGCAGAGAAGCAGGATGTAACGTTAGTGTAAGAAACAAGGCTGAATACAAAGAAGGACAGGTATTACGCAGGAAAGGACTTGGCTTTCAGGCTCTTTACAGTGGTCAATGGGGGAGGAAGTCACACATGAGAGGAAGTTTGCATTTTTCACATCATGTAGAATATTTGAGGCCCGAGCTGGAACATGTATATAGATGGGAGCTAAAAACCCATACACTTCATCCACGGATGTGTATACAATGCATGGCATTCTCTATTGCTGAAATGAAGTGATTCTTGACTAGGGGCAATTTAGCCCCTGAAGGGACAGGTTGTCATGACTGGGGTGGTTAGGGGAAAGGTGCTACTGACGTCTAATCGATAGTGTCATGCATGTTGCTAAACAACTTACAATGGCCAGGACTCCACCCAACAACAATGATTATCTGGTTGACAGTGTCAATGATGGTCAAGAAACTCTGATAAGCATTCTCATCTCCATCTGAAGTCCCTATTCCAATAAATGGTGGTGATGAGGAGAATCTTAAAATCATGACTCCACAGCAACCTGGATGGATTTAGAATCTATAATACTCAGTGATTTATCATAGAAACAAAGAACAGAGTACCACACGTTCTCACTCATAAGTGGACCCTGATCATTTACCATCATACTATAAGAAAGGAATTGGCAGTAGCAGGACACTGCCAGGGGAGGGAGGGAGGCACATAGCATCAATATTTGTACCTTATCTCCAACCAGGTGAGTTGAGGACCAAAAGGTGTCCTTAACTTTACCTGTATGATGACCACTTGTATACCTAATCCTGAGTTGTAACCCACATCTTTAAAAGAAAGAAAGAAGGAAAGAAAGAAAGAAAGAAGGAAGGAAGGAAAGAAAGAAAGAAAGAAGGAAGGAAGGAAGGAAGGAAGGAAGGAAGGAAGGAAGGAAGGAAGGAAGGAAAGAAGCTCCTAATTAATGGGCACACAATCTCTGTTCATCAAAAATAGTCTCTTCTGGACTAACTTATTTTGGGCAAAGGTTCAGTATGCCAAAGTTTCACCACCCACCTCTATCTCCTTTCCAAGATGGCGATAGAGGCTGGCATGGGGGTTCCTGTGTGACTCCTCACTGTCCTCTATAGTTATGTCTTCGAATACCCCACCCCATCTTAGGTAATTTTCTGGCATTCAATTTGAGGTGCAGGGATAATGAAATGTAAAGTCTGTTCTGTCAGTTCATTTCAGGCATGATGTTGTTCTCCACTTTGCTGACTTGACCCCACCTCAGCTGATGGCTGCCCTTGAGGCACTAAGAGTCTCAAGCACATCCTCTGCCTGTGCCCCAGGATTAAGATGGCCACCTGTAGCCTCTACCATGGGGTCACTTTGGCTCTTAGCATTCAACTACCTTCCACGTCCTCCACTAAGAACATGTAGAAACTTCTGGACCCCTCTGTTTCAGGTAGGAGCTGAGGGAGAAGTGGGCTTCCTTCTTGAATCAAATTATCCTGTTATGATCTCCTGTTGGTAGTGAGGGACACCCTGAAAGGTAGTCTCCCCTAGTCTCAAAGAGTAAAGATGGCTTAAATTTGCTCTGGTGTCTATTTCTCTGAAAACCAGGTTGGAAAATTTTTTGTTAAACTTTCACTCCCCCCCACCACACAGTCCACCCTTATTACTATGGGGTGAGTAGGGGAGGTGAAACACTGGCATTGGTTTCTTACTCATCCCTTTTTCTTTCACTCCCTGTCTCTCTTACCTCACAGCATGCTCCATGTTTGTTCCTACAGAGTGAATCCTTCACTTCCATCACATCCTGAGTTTTGACAATGCATGAGTTACATTAAGTTCTAGATTACCTGTTGGCCAGGTTTCCCTTTTTCATTTTTTTACAACTTTATTGAAACACATTTCACATACCATAAAATTCACTACTTTAAAGTGCACTATTGGGCTGGGCACAGCGGCTCATGCCTGTAAGCCCAGCACTTGGGGAGGCCCCTTGAATTCAGGTGTTCAAGACAAGCCTAGACAACATAGCAAAAACCTATCTCTAAAAAATAAATAATTAAAAATAAAGTACTCTATTCTGTGATTTTTAGCATATTCACAAAGTTGTGAAACCATTACCACTATCTGATTTTAGAATATATCAATTAAACTGAAAATAAATCCCTTGGTTGGGCACAGTATCTCAAACCTATGATCCCAGCACTTTGGAGGCAGAGGCGAGATGATTGACTGAGCCCAAGGGTTCAAGATCTCATCTCTACAATGTATTAAAAAATTAGCCAGGCGGGGTAACATGTGCCTGTAGTTGTGGTTACTTAGAAGGATGAGGCAGAAGAATTGCCTGAGACCAGCAAGTCAACGCTGGAGTGGCTGTGAGTGTGCCATTGCACTCCAGCGTAGGCGACAGACTGAGACTCTGATTCCAAAAAAAAAAAAAAAGAAAAGAAAAAGTAAGAAATCCACATCCACTAACAGCCATTCTCTATTCTCCCTCCTGCATGGATATTCTTATTCTGAGCATTTTATAAACATGGAATCATTCAATATGTGAATTTTTGTGTCCGACTTCTTTCCTTCGGTATAATTTTCAAGAATCATTGATGTTGTAGCATGTACCAGGACTTCCTTCCTATTTCTGTCTGAATAATATTGCATTGGATGAATAGACTACTTTTTTTGTTTATTCATTCACCAGTTGATGGACATTTGGGCTGTTTCTTCTTTTTATTATTATGAATAGTGCTTTCTAAAAATTCATGTGTAAATTTTTGTGTGAATGTATTTTCAGTTATCTTGGGTATGTACTAGTAGTTGCACTTCTGGGTCATATAGGAACACTATGTTTAGCTTTTTGAGGAACTGTGACACTGTTTCCTAAAGTGGCTGCCTCAGTTTACATTTGCACCAACAGTCTAACTGTAGCATTACATCCTTGTCAGCACTTGAATTTTCAATGTTCTATTATAGCCATCCTAGTGGGGGTTGATAATCTTGCTTTTTATATAAAAGGAATTTTGAAAATTAAGAGTTTTCTGACTTTGAAAGCCACCATCTCCCTAAGGACATAAGAGCATATAATTTGATAATTAAAGGCCAGTAAGATTACTTTTTAAAAAATATTTCTATTTTTTCCTAAGCTGAAGCACTGAAACCTTCTGACTTAATAGCAGAAGGAAGTTGAGGGTGTCCTAGGGTATTATAATTTAAGAATAAATGATAAATCAATTGAATGTTTTAAAAAATGTTTTGCCACACAGAGAGAGATGTGAGAACAGAAAAGATCAACATTGGGAATTAATATGACAATATGACACTTAGAATGTATACAATACCTAGAACACTTATGAAAGAAAAAAACAGGTAAAATATTATTTGGTTGAGAGGTGATGGTGGGGGGCAATAATATCAAGTATCAAAAGAAAAAAATATGACAATGTTGGAAGCAGAAAAACGTGTCATATGTGGGGGAGAACAAAAAAATTCATAAAAATTGTGTATTTATTCTCACACGTTTAAACTGCAGTCACCTTCAAAGTACTCTCTGTTTGATGCAATACACCCATCAAGACGCTTTTTCCACTGTTCAGAACAGTTTTTTAACTCATCGATTTATATGGCTTTTAGTGTTTCTACTGTTTTATTGTTTCATCTCTTCCACATAGGCAAAACATTTCACGTTGAGGACTTTTTCCATCCAAAGAAGCAGAAAAAAATTGCTTAGGGAGAGATCAGTGAATAGGGAGAATGGGGGCATTGGAGTCATACCACTTTGGTCAAAAATTGCAGAACACAGTATAGTGTGAGCAGTGTGGGCAACATAACGTGGGCAGGTGAATTATCATGGTGGAAGAACATATTTGCCACAACTTACGAAGTTTCTTTTGCAAATTATGATGCAACTTTCTCAAAACTTGCAGATTAAAATTTTGGTTGATCTATTTGATCCAGAGGAACAAATTCTTAGTGTTCTTCAAAGGACCTGCCATCCAAAAGATAATTCTGCGGTTTTTTTTTTTTGTTTCCCCTTGTATTTAGAATCAGCCTAGAAAAATGCTAAAATGCAGGCTACTGACGAATGTCTTCTGGAAAAAAAGTTACAAAAAAGTAGGTTGCTAGTGGTAATGCAAACTAGTGCAACCTCTTGGGAAGACAGTGTGACACTTTTGGAAAGAACTAAAAATTGACCTTCCATATGACCCAGCAATTCCCCTATTGGGAATATAGCCAGAGGAACTCAAGTCATTCTACAAAAAAGATACCTGCACACGTATGTTTGTTGGAACTCTATTCACAATAGAAAAAATGTGGAACCAACCATGTTGCCCATTGAAGCTGGACTGGATTTTTAAAAATGTGGTACATATACACAATGGAATATTATGCAGCCATAAAGAAGGAAAAACATATGGACTTTGCAGCAACTTGGATGGATTTGGGGTCGATCATACTCAGTGATCTATCACAGAAACCAAGAACAGAGTACCATATGTTCTCACTCATAAGTGGACCTTGAGCAATTATCATAATACTATAAGAAAAGGATTGGCAGTAACGGGAAACTGTCAGGGGAGGAGGGTGGGATTGGCAGTTGAGGGAAACTGCTAGGGGAGCGAGGGCATATCTCATCAACAAGGGTACCTGCATAATCAATGTTTGTATACCTAATCCTGGATTGTACCCCACATCTTTATAATAAAAAAAGTTACCCAATTTTAAAAACGGGCAAAGGACTAAAAAAAAAAAAAAAAAAGTAAGTGGGCAGAATTGTTAGCAAGTAAATGCTAGAAGAATAGGTGTTGTGTAATCAAAAATAAAAGATGATATTCTTCTGGAAATCAATAAAATCAATTTCTTAAAAGACTGAACGCAATGTGAATATAGGAAAGATATATAAACTGGTATTTGAAGAAAGCAAGATTTAAATTGATCAAGGAAAGCAAATTTTTTTTCAGCTTCTAAGATGTCAGGAAGTTCTAGGACCTGCTATGAGAAGACAAAATTGTCAATGTCTCCAGAGAAACGCTTTGAAGAGAGAGTCTCAAAGTAGAACTCTATGAAACTAAATAATGGGGGAAGCGGCCTATCTAAGGAAACCTATAGACTAATGTGGTAAATTGGAGGAGTTTTTGACTCAGACAAGGTTAAAGCCTGTCTTTGTAACCTTAGTAAGGTGTTAATTCTCACCGAGTCTCAGTATGGCCATCCGTAAAGTGGGGCTAATAATATTTGCCCCCAAAAGTTGTTGGGTGAGTGAATAATGTAACATCTTACAGTCCCTGGTATTATTATTAGGTATAACCACAACGCTTTTTAAAAAAAATGTTCTGAAAAGACAAGGCCTTACTATGTTGCCCAGGCTGGTCTTGAACTCTTGGACTTAAACGATCCTCCCACATTGGCCTACCAAAGTTCTGGGATTACAGATGTGAGCCACTGTGCCTGACCCATAGTGCATTTAAAAGAGAGATGAGGGATATTAGAAAGTGGATGCCACCATCATTATTAAATGTGAACTACATAAATTTAGCAACAAACTTATACACACAACAGGAAATACTAGCAATGGGTCTTATCCAGATAACTGGTAGACTTGAACTTGAGATATGGCAAAATAAAAAATACACCTGGAAGGAGATAGAGTAGATGTCTACTATGGATGAATGAGAAAATTCCATTTGATTTCCAACAAATATTGACTTTCTCTTCAAGCCATGGTGTGGTAGTGTATGCAATAGGTCCCCTTGGTTCCTTGTGGGCACTTCATAGTGTGACCACACTACATAGCCCCTCCCAGACTCCTCCACAGACACACAGGCTTCCTTGCCGTGCCTAAGCCTGCTCCCACTTCAGGGCTTGCTCCCTGCTGTTCTTTCCCTCTGGAACTCTCTTCCCCAGGATCCTGCATGTCTCGTTCCCTCTAATTCTTCAGGTCTTCCCTACAACGTGACCTTCTCAGTGATTTTTATTCTATTTTATTTTATTATAGAGATGTGGGGTACAAGTGAGGATTAACTACATAAGTAGGCTGCATGTAGGTGAAGTTTGACGCTCCAACTGGTCCTCTTTCCCCTAGTATTGGACCAGGTACCCTTTGCGTTGTCATTTTTTCCCACCCTCCTCCCTCCCTCCCTCTTCTAGCAGTGCCCAGCAACTGCTTATCCCTTTCTTGTGCTCATGTGTCTATTCTTCAGGGCCCACTTACGAGTGAGAACATATGGTATTCAGTTATCTGTTGCTGTGATAGATCACTTAGTATGATAGTCTCCAACTCCATCCAATTTGCTGCAAATTCCAAGATTTTGTTCATTTTGATGGGTGCAGAATACTGCATCATGTATATGTGCCACATTTTCTTTCTCCAGTCCACTTTTGATGGGCAGTAGAGTTGGTTCCATGTTTTTGGTATTGTGAATAGTTATGGCACTACACATGCATGTGCAGGTTTCTTTTTGGTAGAGCAATTCAAAAGCTAATGCCATAAAAGCTAAGATAGACAATGGGACCTCACCAAACTAAAAGTTTTTGCACAGCAAAAGAATCGACCAAAAGAGTAAAGAAACTACCCACAGAATGGGAGAAAATATTTGCAAACTATGCATCTGACAAAGGCCTAACATTTAGAATCTACAAAGAACTCAAGTGAAGTGAAGGTAAAAAAAAAAAACCAAAAACAAACAACCCCATTAAAAAGTGGGCAAAGGACACATGATCAGACTCTTCTCAAAAGAAGACATACAAGCCGCCAACAGAGACATGAAAAAATGCTCATCCTCAATTATCATCAGAGAAACGCAAATCAAAACTACAATAAGATACCACCTAACACTGGCAAGGATGGCTATCATTCATAAGTCAAAAAACAACAGATGCTGACATGGGTGCAGTGAAAAGGGAACGCTTCTACCCTGATGGTGGGAGTGCAAGCTAGTTCAACCTCTATGTAAAGTGGTGTGGCGATTCCTAAAAGAACAAAAAATGGACCTTTCATGTGATACAGCAATCCCTTTTCTCAGGGATGGTTTCCCTGATCCTCCTGATTCAGGGGTCCCCTAACCCAGCTTCCTGCCTTTACTTACTTGGAAGTTTCACCATCCAATATTCTGTTTAATGTCAGCTCCACCAGAGCAGAGTTTTTAACTCTATTGTTCACTGAATATATATTCAGTGGAGCTTAAAACAATTTCTTGAAAGAATGATTTCATTCAATGTCAATGCAATCACATGCTCAGGGTCAATGACCAGAAAAGTTAGAATAAAGGGGGTGGGGAAGAGAAACAAATGAAAGTGAGGAGTGAAGCAAAGTCTCTCACAGACCCCCGTCCTCTTTTTGTTGCCTGTGGACCCACTGATAAGGTCTACAGATCAGTGGAGATAAAAAAGAAACAGTTGATTACAGTTGCATGAGACCAAACCATGAAGTCAGATCCAGGTTCGAGGTCACTTTTACTTTAGTTTTTTCTCAAAGCAGTAGATCAGCAGTCCAAAAGATCAAATGAGATAAGGATGCAGGTGTGGGTTGAGCCAGCAAGACTTCCCTTGCATCTTTCAAAGGCAGGCCATGAGTTCTGTAGTGCTGGCAGCTCACATGGAGCTGTCTACCAGGTCAGAGATGTTGGGAAAGTTCGGTTTGGGTTTTGCACATATTTAGTGTTATGTACTGAATGTTTATGTCCCCATCCTAAATTTCATATGTTGAAGACCTAACTCCCAGTGTGATGGTCACTGAATATGGGACCTTTGAGTGGTAATTAGGGTTAGAAGAGGTCATAAACGTGGAACCTTCATGATGGGAGGATTAATGTCCTTATAGCAAGAGTCACCAGAGAGCACACATTCATATTCTCTCTCCCTCTCCGTCTCCTTCTGTATCACTCAAGCACCCAAAGAAGACATCCATCTGCAAGTCAGGCAGAGAGCCATCAAGGCCTCAATGGAACCCAAGCATGGTGGTACCCTGATCTTGGATTTGCAACCTCTAGCCTGAGCTAAGATAATTAGCATGTAGCATGCAGAACAACTTATATGAAACATAGTGCAGAATTCAGACAGCCACATTATTTGGGTCCAATGACTGATTTTTTAAAACTTTACACTTATGTTTTTCTGAATTTGGTGGGGGCAATCTCCATTTTTCTGCACTTGTACTAAAGGGACTATGAGTTTTCCATTTCTATTCATATTGGGGCTTCTTTTGGTCAGGCATAGTTGACCAACCACACTAGTCACAGCTGATAAACCTGATGTATTATGTCACTCCGTCAAGAGCAACAGATGAAAAGCAGCATGGACATCTAAATATCCAAATATCTAAAGAGTAGGCTTAATAAGCAGAAGCCCAAATTGGTGAAACAAAGCATAACCCATAAGCACGCCAGTTCAAGGGAAAAAGCACCAGGGTTCAAGATACAAACGTAAAAGGAGGACTTATCAGAGTTCTTGACAACTGTTTGAAAGGGAAGATGATGCTAAAAAAAAATTGGTCCGTGGGAATAGGCATCAAACAAAAAAGGGTCCATCTGGGGTATTTGGATGTTTGTCATTAGGAAATTATATGATCAAGAACCTTCTAGTGTCAGTTTCTTGTTCATTTAATGGCTGTCTTCAAAAAGTGTATACCTAGCCAGGCTCGGTGGCTCAGCCTGTAATCTTGCGCCTTTCGGCGGCTGAGGTGAGTGGATCGCCTGAGCCTGCGGGTTCGAGACCCGCCTGGGCAGCGAGACCTCATCTCCACAATAAATTTTAAAAAATCAGCTGGGCATGGTAGCGCATGCCTGTAATTCCGGCTACGCGGAAGGCTGAGGCGGAAGGATCGCCGGAGCCCAGCAGGTCAAGGCTGCGGTGGTTGGGAGCGGACACTGCACTCCAGTCTGGGTGACAGAGTGAGACTCCAACTCAAAAAAAAAGTGTATAACCTGCTGTGGGGGAGTGGGGTGGGGGGCAGCTGTTGGCATGGCCCTCTGGATTTACAGTGAGAGGGAAACTTGCCACTAGAGAAGGGAGGGCTGAACAGGATCAATACAGAATTATGTGATGATTTCATGTTTTAGCACTTCAAGGTTAAGAAGGCAGTAGGAAGTTATTGGAAGCTACCTCCAACCTACCCATCACTGTAGAAAATTAGGCTCAGAATGTGCCACACAGGAGGTTTTCATGTTAATGGAGCTTATAGAATCCTATTCAACAGAGTGAATGGATGAGGATCAAAAACAAATTGCAATTTTGGGAATGAAATGAAAGTGAGGACCTGAATGAGTGACTCACATCTTGGAAAAGTGGTAGATGGCGAGGTGTGGTGGCTCAAGCCTACAATTCCAGCACTTTGGGAGGCCGAGGCGAAAGGATTCGAAACCTGCCTGGGTCACATGGGGAGACCTCGTCTCTACAATAAATTAAAAAATTAGCTGGGTGTGATAGTGTGCACCTGTATTTCTGGCTACTTGGAAGGTTGAGGCAGAAGGATTGCTGGAGCTCAGCAGGAGTGACCATGAGCATGCCACTGCACACTGGGGTGGCCATGAGCATGCCACTGCACACCAGCCTGGGTGACGGAGTGAGATTCCAACTCAAAATAAAAAAAGAAAAATGGTAGAAGAAGTAGGAAAACAATGAATACAGGAACATGCTGACTTAATGAGGAATTGTTGAATACTGCCTATGGTTTATTGTGTGCACACATGTAAAACCACCAAAGTAGACATATTTAAACATACTATAGAGATACACTTGAAAATAATAAAGTATGATAATAAGAATAAAATAATACATACAAAATTTAAAATGCTTTCAAAGGGTTAAATTTGTAAGGCTATATAAATGTTGTTCTAGTAGTATCTCAATTATGCAATGTATTTATTTAATAAATACATAAATGTTTCATTAGGATGTTCTATATATGTGAGGGGTCCAAGTAAAGAAAGGAAGTATTTGTATTGTCTTAAGTTTTAAAATGCTAAAACCTTAAAAATATCTTTGCACAATATATTCTAGTATCTTGTACTTTGTATAGAACTCTGTGTTAAAGACCATTTTCATGAGCAGGGTTATGACTTAGCATCGGTCATTGTGCAGTGCCTGTAAAGATGATTGCAGTTTGTAAAACTGCTTGCCCTTACACAAAATGACTCCATATTACTGAATTCTTCTAGTGTGTTCTTTTTTTTTTTTTTTTTTTTGGCTTCATAGAAGGAATGCTCATTTAAGAGTAGAAAGAGTTAAATTTCAGTCCTGATTCTATCGCCTGCTCTAGTGTAGCTGTGGGCAGATCATTTAACATCTTAGAACTTTAGTGTACTCATCTTTAAAGTGGGGAAAATAATATTTGGTCAATCTACCTTGCAAGATCACATGAGGAGAAAAATGCAATGCAAATGGTTTATATTTACAAAACACTATTTCTGTCACTAGTATTAGTCATGTAATCTTTGGCAAGGTTTCTCAGTGTGAGCTGGGAACCATTTGTAGCTGGGGGAAACAACGTAAAAATTCAAATTCTAGGGTTCCATTCCAGATCTACTGAACTTAATTCTGGTGGTGGAATCAGAAATACGTGTTTGTTTGTTTGTTTGTTTGTTTGTTTTTACTTGAGTTGGAGTCTCACTCTGTTGCCCAGACTGGAGTGCAGTGGCCACTCCTGGCCACCGCAGCCTCGACCTGCTGGGCTCCGGCGATCCTTCCGCCTCAGCCTTCCAAGTAGCTGGAACTACAGGCGCGCGCTACCACACGCGGCTAATTTTTTGATTTTTTGTAGAGATGAGGTCTAGCTGCCCAGGCGGGTCTTGAACCTGCGGGCTCAGGCAATCCACTCACCTCAGCCTCCCAAAGGCGCTGGATTACAGGCTGAGCCACCGAGCCCGGCTTTGTTTGTTTTTTTAAAAAAAGGATCTGGGTCATGCTGATGAGCACAAAGGTTTGGAAGAGCCTAGTGAATCTGTGAGTTGCCACTTCTAATCTGCATTTCTGTAGCTCTGCCATTTCTGCTGCCTTCTCTCTTCTTCTTTTATTCTTTCTTGTCATCTTTTCTGACCCTTTGGTCTTGCTCCTATGAAGTTTCTATAATCATCACCAGCGAATGAGAAACCTTTTTTTCTTTCTTTTTTTTTTTTTCTGAGTGAGAGTCTCACTCTGTCACCCAGGTTTGAGGGCAGCAGTAATACCTAAACTCACAGCAGTCTTGACCTCCCTGGCTCAGGCGGTTCTTTCACCTCAACCTCTCAAGTAGCTGGGACTACAGGCACGCATCACCACACCCAGCTATTTATTTTTCTTTTTTGTATGGATGAGGTTTCGCTATGTTTCTCAGGCTGGTCTCAAACTCCTAAGCTCAACAATCTACCTGCCTCTGCCTCCCAATGTGTTGGGATTATAGGCATGAGCCACCATGCCTGACCAAGAAAGCTCTTGTGTATTACACTTGAATTCTAAATGCTGAAGTAATAGGAGGCAGAAAAGTACTAGAACATTATCGTCACCTGAGATTTTTAGTCCATAATTTGATATTTCAGGCTTGTCATCTAAATTTCAGCTTGTGAAACATGAAGCAGGACAGTGACTCTAACTTATATCAGATTTCCCGATTCTCTCCTTTAAGAAATTTTCATTTTCTCTTGCAAAAATAGTCATAATTAAAAGGTTTTTGACTTCTTTTGTTTGCATATTTTAAGGTAGCTGACAAAATATCAAAAGTGGGGGCTAACATGCTTGAGCTTTTGCTTAACTATACTGGTTCTATACATCTGCTCTCTTACCAGCTATGGAGCTTAGCAATCTCTCACATAAAACAATGAGTCACTTATGATCCAAAGTTATTCAAGATTTGACATGTTCACTGGCTTTATCAACTTCCTTGCCAAATTAGAAGAAAAATTGCTACATTAGAGTCACAGTGCATATTTAAGCAGAGTATACACTGATTGCTTAAATGTGGAAGAATACAATCCCAGATTCTATATATGAAGATAAAAAATTTCACCTGCTTGATCGCCTAGAAGCCATATTAACAATGCTGCTGCCGGGCTCAGTGGCTCAGCCTGTAATCCCGCGCCTTTGGGAGGCTGAGGTGAGTGGATTGCCTGAGCCTGCGGGTTCGAGACCCGCCTGGGCAGCGAGACCTCATCTCTACAATAAATCAAAAAAAATCAGCTGGGCGTGGTAGCGCATGCCTGTAATTCTGGCTACTTGGAAGGCTGAGGCGGAAGGATCGCCGGAGCCCAGCAGGTCGAGGCTGCGGTGGCCGGGAGCGGCCACTGCACTCCAGTCTGGGCGACAGAGTGAGACTCCAACTCAAAAAAAACCAAAAAACAAAAAAAAACAATGCTGCTGATATACAGTATTCTCCCCTTATCCTTGGGTGATATGTTCCCAGACCTCCAATGAATGCCTGAAACTATGGACAGTACCAAACCCTATACATACTATGTTTCTTCTATGTAGTACATACAAACTGTATATGTATGTACAGTACATATATAAGGTCAAATTTATAAACTAGGCACAGTAAGAAATAAACAATGAAAGCTAATAATAAAATAGAACAACTATAACAATATGCAGCATCAGTACTCGTGTTTTGGGCAATTATTAAGTAATATAAAGGCTACTTGAACACAAGCACCACAATGCTGTGACTTCGACAGTGTCAATGATATGACTGTGAAAGTGGATCTGATCACCAAGACAGCTAAGTGACTAATAGGCAGGAAGTGTAGACAGGGTGAATACTCTGGAAAATGAATGATTCCCGTTCAGGGCAAGACAGAGCAGGATGACTTAAGATTTCATCACGCTGCTCAGAACAGAGTACAATTTAAAATTTATCTGTTTATTTCTGGAATTTTCTATTTAATACCTTTGAACCACAGTTGACTACAGGTAAGTGAAACCTAGGAAAGTGAAACTGCAGATTAAAGGAGCTACTTACCTACCGATGCTTAGGCAGTGACAAATCTTGGCAAATCAGCAACAACAATTTCTATGTTAAATCAAGTCTTAGTCACACCTAAAGCTTATCCTTTAGGTTCATCAGAAGCCTTTTATAATCCACCTCAACATGTTTGATGCCTGCCTTCTCTGAGCCACTCCTGTAGTTATGACAGTGGTACTCAGCCTAGGTCCACAGGGAAGCCTCTAAAAACCTAAATGTCCATGATACACCCTAGGTCAATTAAATGAGAATCTTTAGAAGTGAGAGCCAGGCATCAACATTTTTTAAAGATTTTACTGAAATATAATTCACATACCATACAATGCATGCATTTAAAGTACATAATTGAATGGTTTTCAGTACATCTACAAGGTTATGAAACTATTTCCACTGTCTATTCTACAATGTTTTCATCATTCCAAAAAGAAATAGTATATTCATTAACAGTCACTCCCAATTTCTTTTGATCCCGCATCTCTCAGCCCTTGGCATCTATTAATCTACTTTCTGTCTCTATGTATTTACCTATCTTGAATCTTTCATATAAGTACAATGACATAATATGTGTATTTTTGCGCCTGGCTTCTTTCAGGCATCGATATTTGAAAAATATTCCTGGATGACTCCAATGAAACCACAGCTAAGAGGGCAGGGATTATTGATACAGATTTTGAATATAATATGTTTTATTCTACATTTCCATTTTGTATGCATGTAAATTTCCTTACTAGACTATGAGTTCCTTGAAGGCAGAGGCCATGTCTTATTTTTGTGGTACTCTAAACACCCAGCTCAGTGCATAGCGCAAATGGTAATTTAGCAAATATTTGATAAAAAATGAGTGAATAAACACAGCCTACCTTACTACAATGACTCTATTTAGTGAGTTTATATATTTATTTATTACAATTTTCTATTACTGGAGAAAGGATACATAGTAAATTCATACAGACTCTTGGTATGACCTTATCAAGACCTCTTGTGTACCAAGCACTGTATAAAACTTAGGGTATAGTTCTAGGACCATAACAAATAAATTGTATGTCCTCATAGGGCTCAATGTTTAGCGGGGAGTCTGTCACATCATAAACAAGTAAACAACCTGAGAAGATCATTTCAAACAGCAGTAAGTAATAAAAGACATCAGTAATGAGAGGGACATGAATGAGGGAGTGAAAGAGGAGGGCTGAACAAGAAAGATCCAGAATCTCTCAGATTAATTCATGTGCAGAAACCAGCTCCAATTTAAGCCAGTGGACAAAATGTACAAAGCCCAGAGAAAATTGTTAATCTGCAATTAAAAATAATGAAGATAATTTTTAAAAACACTATGTTCAACAACAGCACAATGTAGAGAAAGAACATTGGTCTGGGCATCTAAGCCAGTTTTATCCTTAAATGTGTCCCTGCCATGGACAGTAGAGAACTAACATACGACACTCCCTCTTAAACCTAAATAGTCATGACAAGGCCAATATGAGGGAAACCGGCATTCTTACAGAATTCAGGGGAAGAGACCACCCAAGTGACAAAGACTTTCAGGACTCCTACATCAGTCTTCTAGAATCCTGGCTGTTGCCTAGTGACACTGTGGATGAAGTGTCCCTCTTCCCACTTTATCAAAATGTTTACATGATTGATCATCCCTTCCTTTTTTATTTTAATTTTTTTTTCTGGTTTGCTCGGTCTTTCCTACCAACATTTAAATGGGTTCCAGTCTCTCCCTTTCTAATAAACCCTGCCAAGACCCCACACACTTCTTTCTACATCCCTGAAATTTTCAGCATGAGAAAAAAAGATGCATGTGTAAGAATAATAAAGTTAACTAAAAATCTTGTAGTTCTGAATATGAATGCGAGGATACAAAGCTTCTATTTTCTAGACTCAAGAAGGGAAAAGGCTGCCTGTTCCTTAGTAATAGTACAAGTAGTAAACAAGAACCACCAGTAATGGTTCTAAACCACCTCCCCAAGTTGGAAGGTGGACCTGTTTTGACTAGCATTGCCTTTGGTTCTCTCTGTATGTTCCATGAGACTGTGGTGCTGAAAGTACAGTCTTCCAAAGTTAATCTCTAAATTCCCACAATGAAAAGGAGATCTTGAGATAATGCTGAACTCCCACACAGAACATGGAAGTAAATAACTAAATGATTATCACAAAGCTTTTTGTACTCAATGAGTTTGTGAAAACAAAGCCGCATATAAATGTCAAATGATTTGGGGTGCTGGAAAACATCCCATATTTTAAAGACTACAAATGCTATTATTCATTTGTGTTTTCTATTTTTCTATTGTACTCATGTCAGTTATTGCTTTTGTATTCATTTCTTTGTTGGCCTAGTTCTTGAGATTTGTAATAATAGTTGCTTAATTGGCCCTGATCACATGTCTTTCTTTAATACACCTTGGGCACCAGTTTGGGATAGGGGAAAGATACGCTGAAAGAAGGAAACCACATTTCAAAATAGAGAGAGTGTGAGAGAGAGAGAGAGAGAGAGAGAGAGAGAGAGAGAGAGAGAGAGAGAGACTACTGAACAGAAGACAACAGAATTGTGCTTCTTGGTAAAAATATGGGGCATTGGAGTTCACAGCTTATGAGAAAATCAGAGCTTTACTGTGTCTTGTATAAAAACAGAGGTATCAGAGATGAAGAATTAGCCCCTGCTAAAAGAGTCAATTGTTCTTTAATTTCCTTAAGGACATTTTGGAAAAATCTCAATGTACATGGTATCCAAAATGATTACAATACTAAAACGGAACAAAAATATTGCTATAGGGTAAGGCTAAATATTTAGTTGTGATCATTTAACTCAGATAAGAGGCCTATGAACAGCTATACTTTTCTTGCTAGCCTTTATATTAAGTTCAACATTCTCTTTTAAAATTCAAAGACTTTTTCTCTGCTTTTGTTTTTAAAAATCAAACAATTTTTATATTGGCAGGAGTATAACCTTCCTGTAAGGAATATAATCTACTGTATTATATGTATACATTTTCCCTCAGTGGGTCTCAAATCTTAATTTATTAATATACCAAGTCATTAAAAACATGACTGATTGGTTTAAACAATTAAGAAAATACAGAAGGGAACAATTTTCTCTTGATAGGGAATGGACTAGAAAATTCAATAAGTCATTTTCCTTTCCAAGTCAATGATATATTTACAAGTGACATTACTAACATTTGTAGTAATACATAAACTATGACTAAATTAATTATGAATAGTTAAATCTTTATTTATAGCTTTTGTCAGCTCCACATTTCTTAGGAAAATCCTTAATCATCCACATTACAAACTGCCAACCCATGTGATTTCTGCACGGAAAACCATTGTTCCCTAGTGAAAAGTGAAAGGGAAAATGTCAAGCAATTGAATCAGTATACCCTGATGATGCCTTTCTCCTCAAAGCAAACAAAACCTTTACCTTCCACAGCCACAAATCAGCTTCCCATTGGATGCTAACGCTGTTAGACACCATTTGTAAGCCAAAGGGGTTGCTGCAAATTGGAACAGAACTACGATTTCTTCATCTCTGTCCCCAGAGTCTAGCGCAGTGTCTGGTACAGAGCATATACTATGTGACTGGCTGTTGAAGGGTGCTGAATGATGTCATTCTCCCTCTCCAACATTCCTACGATGAATTTCTGTAAGGTGTTAAAGAAATTCTTTCTGCCAAGGTAGCATAATATATTCATAAATCTAGGGACTTCTCTTAGAGAGCAAATCCAGAGCAAGTTCTAGGAACTACTATCCAAAAAGTTTATTCACCTCATTTGCTGTTCTTGTCTCTCAAATGGATGCGTAGTGCATCCCATGTCAGAATCATCAGTTCCAATGACTTAATTATATTGGAATATAGGCGGCTACAAAGACAGAGACTGTATCACGGAACTAAGGTTGCAAACTACTGGACCCTATTGTCTTCATATGTTTAACGGACAGTATTAACTTGTCTAGGAATACACTTATTCCAGAGAGCCACTAAGATAGATTTGCATAACACCACACCATAGCTCTTTTCATTGTATTTTTGTCAATAGAGATGTGCAGCTGAGTATATATAATGTGATCTTATTGATTCAATTTTCATTGTGATTTTAATGTTTTTATTCACTGAAAGGAACACTATAACAGGAACACAGCTTTAAAATCCCTTATGTTAAATCATGCAATCTAAAGGTAACAGTATTGAACAGTTTCTAAGTCTCTTCATCATTCTGATAATAGTGATATGTTTGCAAAAGGCCTTGAAAAGATTTATATATATTTTGTTAGCCTATCTCCCCAGGATGTTCAGAGAACAACAATCAAAATGAAAACAACATTAATTTCCACTTGCTTGGCACAAATATGTTCTCATCTTGGTGAAGTTCCTTATTGTAGAACAATTTCATAGTGCTTTAGTCTTTTGATATCAAAGCAATTACCAAGATTACATAATTTCTGTTCTTGTCCTTTGAGAGATGACATTCTAGCCTAGGTTGGAGCCATCCCAACCCATGCCCTAGCCATGATATTTTCAGTAGATCACAAGAGCAAAGCCTTTTATTTTTATATTTTTCTTTGAACAGTTTCTCCTCTGTGCTGGAAGCTAGATGAAACATATGAGATTCTGCTCTAGAGAGGGTAATCCATAACCCTATTCCTAATCATTATCTTAAACTTGACTTGACTATGTGAACACATAAATTACAATAATCTTAAAAAACAAGTAGAATGATACAATAAAATACGATTTGTCAAGCAAGGTAAACTAAAAGTTTGATCTAGTAAAGGTATCAAAGGCAGTGGAAAATACTGAACTATAATAGTGTTACCCTCTCCTTAATCTTCTCTCCAAAGCTTAGTTTATGTAGTATATGAATACAGACAATTCTTTTTTTTATAATGATCTTAAATTCTTGATTTGTTATAATGTGGGAATTAAGAACAAGGAGTTAAAACTGCCTGAGCTCAAATATCAGTTTTAAACGTAACTAGCTATGTGATCATGGTCAAGCTACTTAACATCAGATCACTTCTATTTCCTCCTTGGAAAAAATTAGGAAATATATACCTCAGAAGGTTATATGAGATGTAAATGAGTTAATATGAATGAAATATTTAGAACAGTGTCCAGCATGGAGTAAATGCTACATACAGCTATTATTATCACAATTTCTTCCCTATCTCACCAGGATTTTGAACTTTAGTCAATAATTACCTTTTCTGCGCATGGGATCACTGTCATTTTTTCATACACTCCATAAACATTTCTTCAGCCCACACTATGCTCTATTAACTGCGCTAGGAAGGAAGAGTTTCAAAAATGAAACATATGAAGTCCCCACCCTTCACAGACAACCTCTCACCCTGTCCCTAATCACTACCTTATCCTTGACTCACTCAGGTATGCAAACCCATCAATTACAATGCCCTGGGGCAGGAACCAAGCACTCAGCATAAATTATGATTTAGGATGCTTACTTCCCCATCTCTGACATTCACTGTCTTTCTGTCTATCTTCACCTTTCTCTAGTCAATGAAAATCCATCCAACAAAATGTCTTAAGCCACTACTTTGTGGCAGACATTGTTGTAAGTTCTGGGACTGTACCAGTTAGTAAAACAAACAAAGGTCCCCGTCCATGGATTCTATATCTTAATGGCTTGGGATGAGATGGAAAACGGACCTTATATATATAAATTAATTTAGTATATTAGAAGGTTGTAAGGACTAATGGAAAAATAGAGCACAGTAAGGGGTTGTTGGATGTGAGCTACCTCAGGCAGATGAGGGTGGATCTCACTGAGAAGATGAGATGTGAAGAGAGAGTTGAAAGAGCCACGGGAGATAGCCCTGATGACATCTGGGTGAAGAGCACATGCAATCCAGGGATATAGATCAGTTAAAGTCCAGCCCCAGAGGTAGGAGCAGTCTGGTTTGTTCCAGGAACAGCTAGGTGGGCAGTTTAGTTTGAGCAACAAGAGTAGCCAAAGAAAAGTCAGAGGAGCCGGGCTCGGTGGCTCAGCTTGTAATCCCACGCCTTAGGAGGCTGAGGTGAGTGGACTGCCTGAGCCTGCGGGTTCAAGACTCGCCTGGAAAACTTGGCGAGACCTCATCTCTACAATAAATCAAAAATTAGCCAGGCGTGGTAGCACGCACCTGTAGTTCCAGCTACTTGGAAGGCTGAGGCGGAAGGATCGCCGGAGCCCAGCAGGTCGAGGCTGTGGTAGCCAGGAGTGGCCACTGCACTCCAGTCTGTGTGACAGAGTGAGAATCCAACTCAAAAAAAAAAAAAAAAAGGAAAAGTCAGAAGAGAGAAAATCTAAGAGGTAATGGAATGACTGAATGATGCAAGGCCTCAGAGGCCACTGCGGAGACTTTTACTCCTAGTGAGTTGGGAGACAGTGGTAGGGTTTTGAGCAGAAAAGAACTGTGCTCCATTTCACATTTAATCAGTCTCCCTCTGCGTGGAATAATGTATAGAGCAGAAGAGGACAGACCCAGTAGGAACCCAGAAATACAGGGGAGATAGAAGGGCAGCTCGGACCAGGGTTGTAAAAGTGCAAGGGGGTAAAATGGTCAGATTGAGGAATATATTTTGCTGATTGCCTGGAGGTGCGATATGAAAGGAGAGATGCCAAAAATGACTTCAGGGTTTGGGGCTTGAGCAAAGAAGAATGGCTTGTTGGGGCAGGGAATGTGGAAGATCAGGATTCCTGTTTGTAACCTGCTGAGTTCAAAATATCTCCTAGAAGTCCCAGGGGAGTCATCAGGTAGTCAACTGAATAGATGAGCCTGGTGTTCAGAAGAGTCCACACTGGAGATGCAAATGTTTCAGTGCATATTTAAAGCCATGACATTATCAAGGATTAAGTGTACATAGTGAAGTCTTTCCACTCCAACCATTTCTCCCATGGGCATCATAAAAGGAAAGTAGCTGCATTCCACGGGCAACATAAAAGGAAAGTAGCTGAAATCTAGGGACAGATCCAACAGGGAGGTGGGGTACAATGAAAAGGACTGAGTTCATGGTGAGGAAGGCTGGTCTTGGGGACTGGACTTTTGTATCTAAGAGCAAATCTCTTCAACTCTCTGGGTCTCAGTTTATTTATCTGTATAAGGGGGCATAGTTTAACACCACCCTGCCTATCTCATACACAAGTGGAAGTCTTGAATGAGACTGTGGATGGCAAAGTGTTTCATAAATTGAAAAATACTGCCCAGAAGTACAGAATATCACGTTACCTAAGACACCCAGTCTACAGAGCAAACACCCACCTTTGTCTGTGGGGCTCTGTCCTTGGCCCACTTGAGGCAGCACATCCCTCCCCAAAGACTGGTCTCTCAGTGTCTACAGGGTCTCAGAAGACCTTTGTTACACACAAAGGACTTAGGTGTGCTCAAGAATTCCTGTGGGGTTAATCAGGGAGAATGCAGCCAATCAGCTCTCTGTTCTCACCCAATATTTCTTCTTTTTTCCATTTTTGGGAGGCAGCACTCGAGAGAAGACAGAGTGGGAAGATGACTCACCACCAAATCGGAGGACCTGCAACAACGTGCATTTCCCTTATTTACAAACAAGAACTTTGTGACTCAAAGAGCTTAAAAGTTGCCTGTGGTCACTAGGCAGTTAAGCAGCAAAGGCTTAAGGTTAAAAGGCTTGCCATTTTCTAGATAAAGTCCTTGCAATTTTTGCCCACAGGAATTCCTTATGCCCTTTAATTGGGGCCACAGCTGGCCACGTATCTCTGAGCACTTGCCAGAAAATACATGTGAATCTTCAGGATGCTTATTTGCTAGCAATATATAGTAGGGATTTTCAGTCTTAGATAAAATATCGTTAAGTGTCACATTAGAGTTTCATCTTCTTTCTTGGATATTGTCTGGGGAGCAGTTTGGGGTAAGGGTGAGGGGCCGCATGGCTACCCAACCCACAGAATGAAGCTTCAAAGATGAGACGTTGCCTATCTCTCCACCAAAGACCAACAGAAATAACTGTCTTCAGGGTCGAGATGCCATACTGAGATTTCAGATGAAAACCCAGGCCAGGAAGTGGCTTCTGAAGCAATAGAAAGTCTATAAAGACAGCTTGCAGCCTTTCCTGTGTGTGTATATGTGTGTGCGCCTGGGTGTGCACAAGTGTGCACACATGTTCAGGAGGGCTGTGAAGAGAATGGATCTACTAGTAGATCTGTTTTACCTAGCAGTAAAGGGTATTTTCCCCATATAAGTTACCCTAACTTTTCCAATTTAATGTGATCTTAATAATTACAGCAGCAGCAGCAGCAGTTTTTCCTTTTGGCTACTACATTGAATTTCCAAGTTTCAATGAGTGCATTGTAAAGTCTTCAAAAAATTGCAGCAAATTCTATGAGAATATGATCCACGATGGATGCTATTCTAACATCATGCTTGAAAAGCAAAATACAATTTGCCTGGCTCTAAGTTCTTTAATGCCATTCCAGAAAGGTGAGACACCCTTTATATAGTCTTTAGAGGCAGTGCATGAATGGCCTCCAGTATAAACTAATCAGTGAAGTCTAAAAGGAGGAGAGACCTGTTGATGAAATTTCCTGAATTAAGGGGAAAGAAGCACACAAATGAGTTTGTCTTGAAAAGCTTGGAAAAGATGATTGGCCAGCTGAGAACAGACTTCTTTTCTCCTTTGTCAGGAGAGGTGCCTGATGAAATTGGACTCAATTTCCCAGCCAGGACCTTGTACTCATAACATTATTTTGCAGTGATCCAAGTTAGAAGTTCATAGTAAAGTCATGAAATAGATTTTTGACATATTAATAAAATATAAATTATAGAGTTGAGAGTGGATTTATTCTATCTTTAATCATGATCCTTGAAAATTATGGGAGGAAGGGTAGCATTGTGAAATTAGAGACTTAATCTTGAATCCTGATTCTGCATGACCATGAGCAAATGGCTTAACCTCTCTGAGCCACAGTTCCTTTCTCTGAAAATAGCAGTGAGCTCCTTGATAGGGTTGTGGTGAGGATTTGATGAGATCACACCATGTGAAACCATTACCAGAGTACCTGGAATGGAGCAGGTCCTCAGTTAATGGTAGTTGTTGTTATTTTTATTGCTGATTCTTTGGACAGAATTCAACCCAGTAACCTTGTCAATGACTAACTACTTATGTCACAAAATATTGTAAAGTAAATATTTCCAACTTTCTGACTGTTGCTTGTTTCATTCCTACCGGACTCTAGCCCCTTTCTCTCATTATTCTTTTTTTTTTTTTTTTTTT